>NC_058407.1:173911233-173984127 GCF_002201575.2 Neomonachus schauinslandi | reverse complement strand
GAATGAATAGCACCCTGACCAAAACAGTAGGAGTTAGGAAAGGGAAGGTGGAAACAGTATAAAATAGGAAAGTAAGATAAAAGAAATAAAAGTGAGTGGGCCAGAGACTTCCCTTTCTGTCAGGAGGAAGCAGTTCATTCCTCCCAGCTCCACCCTCTTATAGCTCAGAACTCCTGGAGGTAACACAACAAACAAGCACAGGAAGACCCTGAAAGATGGAAAGAAGGTGGACAGTCTAGGAACCTGGGGACTTTAGAAATGACAAGAGGGTTTCTTTAGTTTTCCTTATTGTCTCCCATGCATCCTGGACAGCATACTGCAGAAGCCTCCACCCCTGAACAGCCAACAGCACAGGAAAAACTCCAAGAAGAGCCTTTCCTTAGCCAAAGTAAAGGGAAAGGATGGTCTAAGCAAATTTTGTGTTAGTACTCACCCTGCTCCAGCCAAACATCAAGGGAACCTCTCCTTCGGCACTCAGTTTCAGCAGGGCTGAGCTAGGAGTTGACTCTGCCATCTTCCCTCCTTGAGAGTGACACACATGCCTTTCAGTTGGTCACTGTCCAGCAGAAGTGAAGAGTATAAAACATTTGCACTAACAAATGGCCCTAAATAATTATATGAAAAAAGAAAAGGTTTAAAATCAGTAACCCATGCTCTTAACCTCAAGAAATTAGAAAAACAAAATAAATCCAAAGCAAGGAGAAGGAAGGAAATTGAAACTAAGAAAACAAGGGGGAAAAAATCAAATAAATTGTTCTTTGAAAAATAAAATTGATAATTTCTAGCAAGACTGGCAGAGATAAAAAGGGAGAAAACACATCACAATAAATAAAACTACAGATCCTGCAGCTATTAAAAGAATAATAAGGGAATGATACAGCTTTACACTCATAAATTTGACCACTTAGAGGAACCCAATCAGTTCTTAAAAACTAAAATCTACCAAAACTGAATTAAGATGAAATAACCCGAATTAGTGGTATAGCCATTAAATTGAATTCTTCATTAAAGAGATTCTGAGAAATCTCCAGGCCCAGATGGTTTTACTGGATGAACCAAGAGAAGAATTCATACTGTTTTAATGTAATCTCTTCCAGAAAATGGAAAAGGAGGGAAAACTCACTCAGTTTAGGAAGCTAGTATTACCCTAACAGCAAAATCAGGTAAAGGAAAACACATATGAAAAGAATTCTGCAGGTCAGTATCTTTCATGAACTTGGAGGCAATATCTTCAACAAAATGTTAGCAAATTGAATCCATTTATAATGAAAATTTGTATATATGTATAAATTATAAACATGGCCAGGTAGGATTTATTTCAGGCATCCAAATCTGGTTCAGCATTTAAAAAATCAATGTATAATCTACCATATCTGCAGGCTGAATAAGAAAAATCATATGACTTATCATTTGACCCAGAAAAGGCATTTGACAAAATCCAACATTCATTGTGATTTAAAAACTCCAAATATTAGGAATAGAGAACTTCCTCAACTAGATAGCATCTACCAAAAACGTCCAGCTAAGACCATACTTAATGGTGAAAGGTGGAATGCTTTCCCTGTAAGTTTGGAAGAAGGCCAGGATGTATACTCTTAACAGCTATTCAAATAGTACTGGAAGTTCTAGCCACTGCAATAAAGCAAGAAAAAGAATTAAGATATCCCCTATAAGCAGATTACATTATTATTTACATAGAAAATCATAAGGAAGTTTAGGAAAAAACTTGAACAGTGAGCTCAACACAAGTGGTATACAAGATAAATACACAAAAATCAGTCACATTTTTATTTAACAAAGAACATGTGAAAACTGAAATTAAAACCAATACTATTTATAATTGTTCCAAAAATATGAAATTTTGAGGTATAAAGTTTTATAGGATTTTTGTACTAAAAATTACAAAATGCTAATGAAATTAGAGCTACATAAATGTTGACACATATTGCATTCATATATTAGATTTAGTAAATATGTTTCTAAATTGACGTAGATTTTATGCAGTTTTTATAAAAATTATCTGTTTTGTAGACATGGCAAGGTTTTCAAAATTTTGTATGCATAGGCCTCAGAATAACAATCTTGAAAAAAAGAACAAAGTGTTTGGAATCATTCTGATATTAAAGTTTTCCCTGTACCTACAGTAATTAAGATGGTGTGGTATTGGCAGAGGGGGAGACACATAGATCAATGGAATGAAATAAAACCAACAAATTCATTCACAGAAATATGTTCAACTAATTTTTGATAAAGGTGCAGAAGCAGTTCAATGAAGGAAGGATAGCCTTGTCAGATGATGTTGGAACAATTTGACATCCAAAGACAAAATGGTGAAACTTGATCTGAAATTTATACCTCACATAAAATTAATTGAAAATCATATTTAAGTACAAAATCATGAAACTTAAGGGGAAAAAAAGTCATCAGGACCCAGGAGTAGACAGTGAGTTCTTAGTGTTGAGACAAAAGCACAATCCACAAAAGAAAAAAGTTGACCACTTGGAACCCATTTAAAAACTTTTGCTCTTGGTAAGACCATATTAAAATAATGAAAAGAGAAGCTACAGACTGGTAGAAAACACTTGTGACCAACATACCTGCCAAAAGACTTACTTAGCTATATAAAGAACTGTTAATATTCAGTAGTAACAAAAATCAATTAGAAAATGGGCAAAAGACATTAACAGACACAAAGAGGACATATAAATGGCAAATAAGCACAGAAAAAGACATTTAACATTGTTAGCCATTAGGGAAATTAAAACTACCGGAAGAAACCACTGCTGAAGGTAAAATTTAAAAAAGTGACACCACCAAACACCGGGAAGCATGCAGAGAAACAGCATTACATCTATGCTGCTGGTAGGAACCACCACTGTAGAAAATGGTTTGGCAGTTTCTTGTAAAATTAAATGTGCAACTACCATAGGATCCAAGAGTTGGCACTTCTGGCTATTTATCACAGACAAATGAAAGCGATCACATAAAAACTTGTACAGGAATGTTTATAGAAGTTTTATTTGTTTACCCCCACACTGGAAACAAATCAGATATCCTTCAGTGGATGAATGATGAAACAAACCGTAGTGCATCCATATCCTGATGACTACTCAAAAAGGGGCAAAATGTTGATACCCATCATGTAGATAAATCTCTACATTGAATTTTAAAAATTATGCTGAAAGATTACATACTGTGATTCTGTTTATATATTCATAAATGATGAACTTCGAGAAGTGGAGAACTTGTTACTGGTTTAAAGGGGGATGAGGGTGTGAAGGATGTGGCTACAAATGGCAACATGAAGGGATCCTTGTGATGGAAATGTTCTGTATCTTGACTGTGTAATATCTTGGCCATGGTATTGTACCTGATTACTCAAGATGTTGCCATTGTAGAACAGTTGATCAAGAGTGAATGGGGGGGGCACCTGGGTGACTCAGTCGGTTGAACATCTGCCTTAGGCTTGGGTCGTGATCCCATGGTCCTGGGATAGAGCCCCACATTGGGTGCTCTGCTCATTGGGGAGCCTGCTTATCCCTCTCCCTCTGCCTGGCGTTCCCCCTGCTTGTGCATGCTCTCTCTCTCTCAAATCAATAAAAATCTTAAAAAAAAAAAGTGAATGGGGACCTCTTTGTATTTCTTACTACTGCATGTGAATCTACAATTATAATAAACTTAAAAAATGAATGGACTGGATTCTATCAGAAGACTGGATTAGAAATTGATTTAATACAGTAGATTATAAGTAACACTTAAAATCCAGTTGCTAACGATGAAAATAGAGATGAGCAAGAAGATACCATATACAAGAATGAAAAGAGGAATGGCCATATTGATACCAGATTAGTTGAAACTTCGGCTGAAAGCATTCAACATTATTACAGGGAAATTAATTGGTAAAAGCTTGCATTTATGAAGAGGATATTGGCAGTGAAGATGGGTAGACACCAGAACACTCTCTAAACACAAAAGAACGAGAAATGCATGTAAATTTTAATAAATTTAGGTCAAAGCAATCAAAAGATCATCACCTACCAAAGCCTCTGGAGCACAATGAAAGCTATATGTGAGGAAAACTGTATAGAATTAAATGTCTTCAGTATTGAAGTAACAAAAAAATTTTCCAAACCTGCATATCTAATTGAAAAGTCTTTCAGCAATTGAAAAAAAAAATTTTTTTTTTAAGAAATTGTAAGATACACATTACCATTTTGACCATTTTTTGAGTGTACTGTTCAGTAAAGTGCATTCACATTGCACAATCAATTTCTAGAACTCCTTTTATCTTCACCAGCCCCTGGCAACCACCATTTACTTTTCTGTTTACAAACTTGAATACTCCAAGTACCTCTTATTATGTCTGGCTTATTTAGTATAATGTTCTCAGGGTTCATCAATGTATCATATTTCAGAAATTTTTTAAAAAGATTTTTATTAGAGAGCACGAATGGGGTGTGGGAGGGAAAGGGGAGAGGGAGAAGGAGAAGCAGACTCCCTGCTGAGCAGGGAGCCCTACATGGGGCTCTATCCCAGGATCCTGGGATCATGACCTGAGCTGAAGGCAGACGTTTAACCAACTGAGCCACCCAGGCACCCCTGGAATTTATTTTTTTAAGAATTTATTTTTAAGGCTGAATATTCCATTGTATGTTTTATATGCACACAGACATATATGCACCCCCTCCTCCCACATTTGTTTATTCATCCCTTGATGGATACTTGGATTGTGGCTATTGTGAATACTACTAAGAACATGAGTGTGTAAGTATCTCCAAGATCCTGCTTTCAGTTCTTTTCTGGAATTCTTTATATTCCAGATGTGGAATTATTGGATCATTAAAATCCCATTTTTAATTTTTTGAATAATCACCATACTGTTTTCCATACCTGCTGCACCACTTTACATTTCCTCCAATAGTACACAATTGCTCCAATTTCTCCATATCCTGGCCAACACTTTTTTAAAAATATAATAGCTATCCTAATAGGTGTGAGTTGTGTTATCTTATAGTTTTGATTTCCAGTTCTCTAATGATTAATGATGTTGAACATATTTTCATGTGCTTATTGACTATTTGTATGTCTTTGGAAAAATGTATGTTCAAGTCCTTTGCTACATATCCAGTTCTAAGCAGTTAGAACATATGAACCTATAAATTGAAATAAACCTACAAGAAGGAATTAATAGTTAAAAGGTGAAATTAATGAAATAGAAAAGGCAAAGTAGAAAAGATGCGTAAATCTAAATCCCAGTTCTTTGGGAAGGCTAACAAAATGAATATCTCCTTCATGATACTAGTGAGAAAAGAGTAGAAGTAGTAGTACTGGAAACAAAGATGCAACCACAGAAACAGAAGAGTGTTAATTGTAAGAAAAGAGTGCTACAAGTTTATGGTAACAAAATCACAAATTAAGGATTTCAAAATTAAGAGGAATCATTTTCTGGCTAATTAGAAATGATCAAAATCAACCTAAAGGAAGTAGAAAACTTGCATACACCTTTTGATACAAATATGATCAAAATGATTTTAAAGTACATGTGAAAGAATAAATGCCTGAACATGGTGAAGAACAGAATCAAAAAGATTGAAGGAGAGTTTGCCTTTTTTATATAAAGGCTTTTTAAATATATGTACTGTATCAGTATGATTTTAGTGCTGGAATAGTAAAATAGGTTAGAGGAAGAGAGATTTAGATTCCACCATATATGAGAATATAATACATATTAAATGTGGTAGATCAGGTCTGGGAAATGGATGATCAGTGATGGTGAGACAACTGACCATCTGGAAGAAAATAAAATTAGATACTTAAAAAATATAAAAAATTAAAATCTTAGGAACAAATTCTATATTGATTGAAGACTTACATGTTAAAAGAAAGCAGTTACATGAGATGATCTCAGAGACCTATGTATAAAATAGGATAAAATAGGTAAAATAGGGAGATGTTGGGCACCTGGGTGGCTCAGTTGGTTAGGTGTCAACCTTGGTCCCAGAGTCCTGGGATTGAGCCCTACATCGGGCTCCATGCTCAGCGGGGAGCCTGCTTCTCCCTCTGCCACTCCTCCCTGCTTGTGTTCTCTCTCCCTCTCTGTCAAATAAATAAAATCTTAAAAAAAAAAAAAAAAAAAAGGGGGTCGGGGAGCCTGGGTGGCTCAGTTGTTAAGCGTCTGCCTTCAGCTCAGGTCATGATCCCAGAGTCCTGGGATCAGTCCCGCATCAGGCTCCCTGCTCAGCGGGAAGCCTGCTTCTCCCTCTCCCACTCCCCCTGCTTGTGTTCCCTCTCTCGCGGTCTCTCTGTCAAATAAATAAAATCTTTAAAAAAAAAAAAAAAAAAAGAGGGAGATCTTTTTATTTTTTAAGAGTTTATTTTAATTCCAGTTAACACAGTGTTATATTAGATTCAGGTATACCGTACAGTGATTCAACATTTCTGTACATCACCTGGTGCTCATTGCAACAAGTCTGTGTCTTAATCTGTATTGCCTGTTTAACCCACCTCCCACCCACCTCCCTTGTGGTAACCATCAGTTCTCTAATGTTAGGTGTCTGTGTTTTGGATTGCCTCTTTTTTTCCTTTTGCTCGTTTGTTTTGTTTCTTAAATTCCACATGTGAGTGAAATCATATGTTATTTGTCTCTGATTTATTTTGCTTAGCATTTTACTCTCTAGCTCCATGTTGTTGCAAATGGCATGATTTCATTCTTTTTTTATGGCTGAATAATATTCCATTGTGTGTATATACAGCTGCTTATTCACTCATCAATTGATGGACACTTGGGCTGCTTCCATAGTTTGGCTATTGTAAATAATACTGTAGTAAACAAAGGGGTGCATGTATCCCTTTGAGTTAGTGTTTTTTGTATTCTTTGGTAAATACCCATTAGTGTGATTACTGGATTTTAGGGTGGTTCTGTTTTTAACATTTTGAGGAACCTCCATATGGTTTTCCACAGTGGCTGCACCAGTTTGCATTCCCACCAACAGTGCAGGAGGGTTCCATTTTCTCCATATCCTTGCCAACACCTATTGTCCCTTGTGTTGTTGATTTTAGCCATTGTGACAGGTGTGAGGTGATACCACATTGTAGTTTTGATTTGCATTTCTCTCATGGTAAGTGATGATCATCTTTTCATGTATCATGGCCATTTGGATGTATTCTTTGAAGAAATGTCTGTTCATGTCTTCTGCCCATTTTTAAATTGGATTATTTGGTTTTTTGGTGTTGAGTTTTGTAAGTTCCTTGTATATTTTGGATACTAACTCTTTATCAGATTTGTCATTTGCAAATATCTTCTCCCATTCAGTAGGTTGCCTTTTAGTTGTGTTGATTGTTTCCTTGGCTGTGCAGAAGCTTTTTATTATGATGTAGTACAAATAGTTTATTTTTACTTATGTTTCCCTTGCCTCAGGAGAGACATATCTAGAAAAAAGTTGCTACAGCCAGTGTCAAAGAAATTACTGCCTGTGTTCTCTTTTAGGATTTTTGTGGTTTCAGGTCCCACATTTAGGTTTTTATCTACTTTGAGTGTATTTTTGTGTATGGTGTAAGAAAGTGGTCCAGTTTCATTCTTTTGCATGCGGCTGTCCAGTTTTCCCAACACCATTTGTTGAAATGACTGTCTTTTTCCCATTGGGTATTCTTTCCTGCTTTGTTGAAGCTTAATCATCTAATTGTGGATTTATTTCTGGGTTTTCTGTTCTCTTCTATTGATCTTTGTGTTTGTTTTTGTGCCAGTACCGTACTGTTTTTAAGTACACAGACAGCTTTGTAATATAACTTGAAGTCTGGAATTGTGATGCCTCCAGCTTTGCTTTTCTTTTTCAAGATTAGTTTGGCTATTTGAGGTCTTAGGGTTTCATACAAATTTTAGGATTGTTTTAGTTCTGTGAAAAATGCTGTTGGTATTTTGATAGCAATTGCATTAGATTTGTATATTGCTTTGGGTAGTGTAGACATTTTAACAATATTCTTCCAGTCCATGAGCATGAAATGTCTTTAAATTTCTTTATGTCATCTTCAATTTCTTTCATCAGTGTTTTATAGTTGTTAGAGGTACAGGTTCTTTCACTTCTTTGGTTAGGTTTATCCCTAGATATCTTACTAATTCTGGTGTAGTTATAAAAGGGATTGCTTTCTTATTTCTCTTTCTGCTGCTAATTGTTATTGGCATATAGAAATGCAAAAGATTTCTGTAGATTTTGTATTCTGTGGGTTTACTGAATTCATTTATCAGGTCTAGCAGTTTTTTGGTAGAGTCTTTTAGGTTTTCTATATAGAGTATCAGATCATCTGCAAATAGTGAAAGTTTTACTTCTTCCTGCCTGATCTGGGTGCACTTTCTTTTTGTTGTCTGATTGCTGTGGCTAGGACTTCCAGTACTATGTTGAATAGAGGTGGTGAGAATGACATCCTTGTCTTGTCTCTAACCTTAGGGGAAAAGCTCTGTTTTTCCCCATTAAGGATGATGCTCCCTGTGGGTTTTTCCATCTGTGGCCTTTATTATGTTGAGGTATGTTTTCTCTAAATTTGCTTTGTTGAGAATTTTCATCATGAATGGATGTTGTACTTTGTCTTTTTCTGCATCTATTGAAATGATTATATAGTTCTTATTTTTTGATATAATGTATCACATTGGTTTGTGAATATTGGACCACCCTTGTAACTTAGGAGTAAGTCCCACTTGATTGTGGTGAATGATTTTTTAAAATGTATTTTTGGATTCAGTTTGCTGATATTTTGAGGATTTTTGCATCTGTGTTCATCTAGATATTGGCCTGTAGTTCTCTCTCTCTCTCTTTTTTTTTGTGGTGTCTTTATCTGGTTTTGTTATTGGGGTAATGCTGACCTCATAGAATGAATTTGGAGGTTTTCCTTCCTTTTCTGTTTTTTGGAATAGTTTGGAAAGAATAGGTATTAACTCTTTTTTAAATGTTTGGTAGAGGGGCGCCTGGGTGGCTCAGTCATTAAGTGTCTGCCTTCAGCTCAGGTCATGATCCCAGGGTCCTGGGATCGAGCCCTGCATTGGGCTCTCTGCTCTGCAGGAGGCCTGGTTCTCCCTCTCCCACTCCACCTGCTTGTGTTCCCTCTCTTGCTGTGTCTCTCTCTGTCAAATAAATAAATAAAATCTTAAAAAGAAAAAAATGTTTGGTAGAATTTGCCTCCGAAGCCATCTGGTCCTGGACTTTTGTTTGGTAGGATTTTTTTGGTTATTGACTCAATTTCTTTGCTGTTTATTGGTCTGCTCAAATTTTCTATTTCTCCCTGTTGCAGTTTTGGTAATTTATGTTTCTAGGAATTTATCCATTTCTTCTAGGTTGTCCCAGCTTGTGGGCATATAGTTTTTCATAATCTCTTATGATTGTTGTATTTCTGTGGTGTTGGTTATTATTTCTCCTTTTTCATTTGTGATTTTATTTGAGTCCTTTCTCTTTTTTCCTTTGTAAGTCTAGAGGTTTTATCAGTTTTACTGGTCCCCCTCTTCCCCCAATGAACCAGCTCCTGGTTTCATTGATCTGTTCTTTTTCTTCTTCTTTTTTTTTTTTTTTTCCAGTTTCTATATTATTTATTTCTGCTCTAATCCTTATTACTTCCTTCCTCCTGCTAGTTTTAGGTTTTGTTTGTTCTTTTTCTAGCTCCGTTAGGTGTAAGATTAGGTTGTTTGAGATTTTTCTTGCTTCTTGAAGTAGGCCTGTATTGCTATAAACTTCTGTCTTAGAACTGCTTTTGCTGCACTATTCATGGCTTACTAACATGTTAGTTAACCTCCATATATTTGTGATCTTTCCAGATTTTGTGTCATGGTTTACTTGTAGTTTCATAGCACTGTGGTCAGAAAAGATGCATGGTATGACTTCGATCTTCTTGAATTTGTTCAGGCTTGTCTTGTGGCCTAATATGTGATCTATCTTTGAGAATGTTTCACATGCACTTGAAACGAATGTGTATTCTGTTTAAGGATGGAATCATCTGAATATATATGTTAAATCCATCTGTTCCAGGGTGTTATTCAAAACCATTGCATTCTTGTTGATTTTCTGTTCAGATGATCTGTCCATTGATCTAAAGGAGGTGTTAAAATCCCCTACTATTGTATTATTATCAATTAGTTCCTTAATGTTTGTTTTTAACTTTTATATATTTGGGTGCTCCCATGTTGGGTGCATAAATATTTACAATTGTTAGATCTTCTTGTTGGATTTATTATTAAATTTATATATGTCATCTTTTGTCTTTTACAGTTTTTGTTTTAAAGTCTATTTTGTCCAATGTGAGTATTGCTACTCTGGCTTTATTTTGACATCCATTTGCATGATAAATGTTTTTCCATTCTCTCACTTTCAATCTGCAGTTATCTTTAAGTCTAAAGTGAGTCTCTTGTAGGCAGCATATAGATGGGTTTTGGGTTTTTTTGTTTTTGTTTTTTAATCCATTCTGTCATCGTATGTCTTTTGATTGGAGCATTTAGTCCATTTACATTCAGAGTAATTATTGATAAGTATTGTCATTTTATTTTGTGGTTGTTTCTGCAGACTTTTTCTGATCCTTTCTTGTCTTTCATAGTTTGCTGATTTTCTTTAGTGTTACATTTGGGTTTCTTTCTCTTTATTCTTTGCATATTTATTAGTGATTTTTCATAAATGGTTACCATTAGGTTTGTATATAGGATCTTCTGCATATAGGAGTCTGTATTAAGTTGTTGGTTTAAATTTGAACCCATTTTTTATGCCTCCCGTTTGAGGTATATGTTAGCATGTTTTACATCTTTTTATTTTGTGAGTTCCTTGACCGATTTTTTTTTTTTTCTTTTACATACCTATTCATTTTTACTGCTTTTGTGTTTCCTACCTACATACTGTTATTTCTGGTCTCTCCTTTCCACTGAGAGAGTCCTCTTAAATATTTCTTGGAGGGCTGCTTTAGTGGTCATGAACTCTGTTAGTTTTTGTTTGGGAGATTCTTTATTTCTCCTTCTGTTCTGAATGATAGCCTTGCTGCGTAGAGTATTCTTGGCTGCAGTTTCCCATTCAGTACTCTGAATATATCATGCCATTCCCTCTGGCTTGGAAAGTTTCTGCTGAAAAATTTCCTGGTAGCCTTATAAGGTTTTCCTTTTATGTTACTTTCTTCTTTTGCTGCTTTACATTTTTTTTCTTTATCGCTATATTTGGCCAGTTTAATTGCAATATGTCTTAGTGTGGATCTGCTTTTTAAAATTTTGTTGGGGGTTCCATGTGCCTCCTGGATTTGTATTAGTTTCCTTCCCTAGATTAGGGAAGTTTTCAGGTATTATTTCTTCAAATAAATTTTTTGCCCCCTTTTCTCTTCTTTTTCTGGGATTCCTATAATATGGATGTTATTACATTTGATGGAGTCACCGAGTTCCCTAAGTCCTCATTTTGCATATATTTTGTTGTTGTTGTTCAGCTTGATTACTTTCTGTTTGTCTTCTAGGTTATTAATTCATTGCTCTGCTTTTTCCAGCCTGCTGTTCATTGCATCCAGTGTGTTTCCAATCTTCGTCTCTGATTTTGTTTGTTTTTGTTTGTTTTTTGTTTTTAAATCTCTGATGGGTTCTTTTTTTAATTCTGTGTTAAGGGTCTCACTGATGTCTTCCACTCTTTTCTCAAGTCTAGTGAGTATCCTTATGGTCATTGCTTTAAATACCCAACTAGGCATGTTATTTATATGTGTTTTGCTTAGATCTCTGGCCGTGGCCTTGTCCTGTTCTTTCATTTGGAATAAATTTCTCTGTCTTCTCATTTTGTCTGAGTCCCTGTGCCTATTTCTCTGTGTTAGGTAAGTCACCTATGGCTCCTGGTTCTTGAGGGTAATGGCTTTATGAAGAAGAGGTTCTTTAGTGCCTTGCCATGTAGTGTTCCCTGTTCCCCAGGGCCTAGGGTTCCCACAAGTCTCCAGTATGTACTGTGTGTCCTCAGCTATTTTGTCCTGGCTGCTTTATCCTTTAGGCCACTTGGCTGCAGAGGCTTTCTTTTCCTGTTGTGGTCAGTGTTTTGTCCCTGGCCTGAATGTGGTGAGTTTTAACTAGGTATGCCCTGGTCTGCTTGTGTAATGAGACCTGTTGTCACTGCCAATGAAACTGAGGTTCTGCAAAACTTCCAGGTCAAGAGAGGTGTTATGAGCAGGGGTTTGGGCTGGTCTTTTGGAGGAGGGGACCTGTCATGCTGGGACTGAGGCAAGCATGGCTGGGAAGGATGATTTCCCTGGTGGATAGAACAGGGCTTGATGTAAGCAAGTTAGGTAGCAAGTGTAGGAGTTGCACTGGTTCCTGTAGGTGATCCTGTGCTTATGCTGAGGGTGGGGGAGAGAAATGGTGCCTGCTAGTTCCTTTGTTCCTGGAGGTCTCTCTATGAATGCTTTCTCTCTGGGATATGCCCCAAGATGAGCAAATAACCTCCCCACTGTGTGCCTCAGGCACTCTTCAGATTGCTGTTTTCAGTCTGTATGTCAGTGGGCTGTTTGCCTGTCTTCTGTCCAAGAGCAGTTCAGTGTGTCCTGGCTCTATCCGAGCCAAGCCCACTGACCTTTAGAACTCCATGCTTTAAGCCCAGCTTGTCAGAAGTCATGAAATTTGGCCCCTCTCTGTCTCCAAGCCAATTGCTGTGGGGATGTTTCCCCTCTGTGCACCAGGGAGATCTTTTTAAACCAAGATTGGAAACTCAGAAGTTATGAAATAAATGGCAGCACATTTGGTGATATGATCTTAACTTTTTCCACTGTAAAATATAAAAATAGGAAAGTTATTTGCAGTTCAGGTGATAAAGATATTTTCATATTGACATTAAGAAAACAACTGATTATAAAGCAGCAAATATAAATGGTCACCAACATGGAAAGTTGCCAAAATTTACTAGTAGCCACTAGTCAGAAGAAAAATTCAAAGTAAAGCAATAATGAGGCCAGGCAAAATTAAAAAGCTACTCTGTTGGTGTGGTGGGAATGTGGAAAAAAGGTAGCAACGTAATTTGATATAGCTTTTTGGGAAAGCAATCTAACAACATCAATTACAAAAATTTTTCACACAGTGTGCATACATACTAATATGCATCACATGCATACATACACCCTTTGACTTCAGTTCCACTCTTGTGACTCTGTCTTGGAATAAACTGCCAACATGTGAAACAATGGCAAGAGAATGTTTTACTGGGCCATTGCTTGCAGAGACCATAGAAAATGAAGGTAATGACCATTAATCAAGATTTGGCTGAATAAGCTATGATATGTGCAACCATTTGCAGCCATGAAATAGAAGTAATAGAGCAGTGTCAGATGTCTGGGGAGAGATTTCAAGAGGTGTTGAGTATGAAGATCAAATTGCAGGAAGGTGTATATATTCTGATTCTGTTAAGCAAATAGTAATAAAACTTCTATATTTGTATTTATGTGATTATATGGTGGAGAAAAACAGGAATATGTATTAAGGGAAGGGAGAGAAGGAGGGAAAAGGAGAGACAACTAAAACCTCACTGAATGGTCTGTGTGATATCAACACACTCATTTGTAGGCAATATACAGAGTTTCTATGTATTATATATAAGTTGTTTAGAAGTATACATGCATAATAACTTCCAAAAAGTGAACTTGAAAACAGACCCACATAGTTCTTTCCTTGTGCAGATCCTCTTTTAGATCATAGTTGTGCTTTGAGGAAGGTAACCACATTCTTGCAGAGCTGGGCTCAGTTACTTTGTTCACACAGCTCTTTTCTCTGACCAAAATACAAAGTCTGTCAGGAGACTGTCAGGTGCCCCCCCAATTCATATTAGAAACTTCTCTTTGTGATGCCTTCTTCAGCTCACCAAGTGAGGTTATTCAGGCCTGTGTGGTTTTCTGGCATTGTTTTTGTGACTCAGTTTTCCAAATTGTACTTTACATGTTTGTCATTAGGCCGTTACACCCGAGGGTATCTTATAAGCTCGTATTTATAACGTTTACTTACAGTCACGTTCATCAACAAGAACTGGATTGTTGCAAACAAAAGAAGACTTATGGGTAATGTATGCAATCATATTGGCTTTAGGATCCAATTTTTTCTGTTTTATTTTACGTGTATGATATCTGAGAAAGCTGATTTACTTTAGTAGTGGCAGTAGTTAATAGCTTTTAAAAATAGCTTCTCTCGAAATTTCAAGATGTGTTTGTTATATTGACATAGAAACTTATAAAGAATTGTAGGAAGTTTATTTCCAAGCTGATTAAAAATGTGACAGCTGCTCATTATTATCATAAATAGAAAAGAAAGCCCCCAAATTTTCAAGAAACAATACTACCTTAGGAGCTCAGAAGAGATGGATATTATGTCTTAATTTTTTTGTTGCTGGACTGAATATAAATGCCAAAAGCATGTTTCAGTCCTCTTTGGTGTATAATTTAATTTGGCACATATGTGTTGCAGAAGCATACTTGGTACTCTAGTTCTGTGAGAGTGAACATAGAACATCAATGGTCTCTAATTCAGAAAACAATGATCACTGCAAGTCATACAAATCCTTATATAACAATAGCAAGAGAAACTTTATTTCACGGTTTATACAAGTAGAAATTAACCTGATTATTCAGGGTAGTTCTTTGGGGGACTTCTGTATATAAAACATTGAAGTTCGTATCCATGTGTTTATGACTTGTGCTTCATTAACAGATTTTATTATTTTTAAAGATTTTATTAGAGAGAGAGAACGAGAAGTGGGGAGGGTCAGAGGGAGAAGCAGACTTCTCGCTGAGCAGGGACCCTGGAATTGGCACTTGATCCTGGGACCCTTGGATCATGACCTGAGCTGAAGGCAGACACTTACCAACTGGATGGTTGCAAACAAAAAAAGAATTGAGCCACCAAGTGCCCCTATTTTATTATTATTTTTAAACATTTTATTTATTTGACAGTGCGTAAGAGTGCACAATCAGGGGTGCGGGGGTAGCATGGTGGAGCACAGGGAGAGGGAGAAGCAGACTCCCCGCTGAGCAGGGAGCAGGCAATCCCAGGAACCTCCCCGGATCATGACCTGAGCCCAAGGCAGACACATAACCAACTAAGCCACCCAGGTGCCCCTTATTATAGATTTTTAAATAAATACATTGCAAAAAACTCTTGATGGAAGCCTTGAAGTTTTGTTGCTGAACTTTGGAGCTTTGTTGAATATGCGTTGATACCTACTACACCATGGTACTTGGACAAAATGTCATTAGAAATCGCATTTTGGGTTTGGAGGATTTTTATTTATTTTTATTTTTTTAATTTTTTTAAAGATTTTATTTATTTAACAGAGAGAGACATAGCGAGAGCAGGAACACAAGCAGGGGGAGTGGGAGAGGGAGAAGCAGGCTTCCCGCAGAGCGGGAAGCCCGATGTGGGACTCGATCCCAGGACCCTGGGATCATGACCTGAGCCGAAGGCAGACGCTTAACGATTGAGCCACCCAGGCGCCCGGAGGATTTTTATTTTATTTATTGGTTGTATGGTAAAAAAAGTTTATGCTGATAAAATATATTTTCTGGTTTCTTTAGGATCTGCCTTGTTCTAGATTGACAATATTTCCACAGCTTAAATCTCTTAATTTCAAAAAAACACATTGATTGAAAGAAGATTTTGGGATATAACATATGTTAAGAAACAAATGAGAATTAAAGACTGAGCTAACTTTTAATTCAACCTAAATATATCATGTAAATAAATTAAAGTAGTTGTCATTTTTATGAGATCAGGTTTCCTGAAAAAAAAAATTTTTTTTTTAAAGACTTTATTTATTTGAGAGAGAGAGAGAGAGAGAGAGAAACAGCATGAGAGGGGAGAGGGTCAGAGGGAGAAGCAGGCTCCCCGCTGAGCCGGGAGCCCGATGTGGGACTTGATCCCAGGACTCCGGGATCATGACCTGAGCCGAAGGCAGTTGCTTAACCAACTGAGCCACCCAGGCGCCCCAGGTTTCCTGAAAATTTTTTTGTAAAATCCTATTTAGTGATATAAACACATTAAGTATATTTTGCTTATTCCTGCAAGAGGAATGATTTTTTTTTAATTGCAAAGAATTAATACCATTCAATAACATGAGCTTTTGTTTTTCCAGAAATTCTTCTTAATCTGAAGATAGAGGAGTATGGTAACCTCACTTATCAGGACCTGTGATATGTTTACAGAAACCCAAATTCCAGAATGGGTTCCTTTTTTTTTTTTTTTTTTTAAAGATTTTATTTATTTGTCCGAGAAAGAGCAGAAGCAGGGAGAGCTGCAGGCAGAACAGGCAGAGCAGGCAGAGGGAGAAGCAGGCTCCCCGCTGAGCAAGGAGCCGGATGCAGGGCTAGATCCCAGGACCCTGGAGTCATGACCTGAGCCAAAGGCAGATGCTTAAGGACTGAGCCACCTAGGCGTCCTCCAGAATGGGTTCTTAAAAAGATCTTTCAGCCTGAACTGTTTACTCTGACCATGCCTTTCCTTTTAGTGTTTCCTTAGAGTATCTTCTCCTCAGTCATAAATGACCTTGTAGTGTGAAATTTGAGATTTTGTTTTTTCACATTAATCAGTTTTTGGCAGTAGTATCTGATAACTTTGTTGGGAAGCACATCACCTTGTCTAAATTATGCAGTCTGGGCTGCTGTGACATCAGTGTCCAGCCGTATGAACCTTTTAGACTCATCACATGCTATAATTTTGAATTCTTGTTTTCTGTCTCTCTTAAGCATAATAACTAAAAGATTCTTTTAGAACATCTTATTGTTCATTGTTTCTGATGTTTGTATTCCTGGATAATCTGTATTTAGTTTGGGTCTAATTTTTAAGATTTAGAGTCTGAATTTTTCTAAACTGTTACTTTGAATATCTCATACAGTTCTTAAAATCTTTCATGGGATCCCTGTTATCTTCAGGATAAAATTCAAACTTTTAAAAGCCTGCAGAACTGCTGCTGACAATTAAAGTTGGTTGTGCTCTACATGTGGGTACCCGTAAGGAGTCGAGTCCCAACAGTTTTCTATCCAAGCTCTGGGCTGCTGGCAGTGGTGGGCACTTCTCCAGTTCTGGAGAAGTGCTTTCTTTTTAACTATACTTTTTTTTTTTCCTAAAGATTTTATTTATTTATTTGACAGAGAGAGACACAGTGAGAGAGGGAACACAAACAGGGGGAGTGGGAGAGGGAGAAGCAGGCTCCCCACTGAGCCGGGAGCCCGATGCAGGGCTCGATCCCAGGACCCTGAGATCACGACCTGAGCCGAAGGCAGACGCCCAGCGACTGAGCCACCCAGGCGCCCCTATGCTTTCTTCTTTCTTTCAACACAACAGACCTGTGTCTGTTATGGTTTTCTGAAACTACTTGAGGTTCTCCAGATGTACTATGTTCTGTGGTGCCTTTCTTGTAATAATAATTTGAGGCAACATTTATTAAATAGACATTTTATTGCATTATCTTACCTAGTCCTTACTAAATGAGGGTAGGTCTCATATTGCTCTCATTAAATACACCTGAGGAAGTGTTAAGTGATTTGTCCAGGATAACATAGCTATAAAGTGGTGGTGTCAGGATTTGAACCCAGGCTATGATGATTGGCCTCAGTTTGTTTTTTTTTTGAGATAGAATTGATATATAACATTATATTGGTTGTAGGTGTACAAAATGATTTGATACGTAAATGTTGAGAAATGATCAGCACTTTAAGTCTAGTTACCACCACACATAGTTTCTTTTCTTGTGATGAGAACTTTTAAGATCTGTTCTCTGAGCAACTTTCAAATATATGATACAGTATTATTAATTATAGTCATCATGCTATATGTTATGTTATATCCCCAGGGCTTATTTATCACTGGAAGTTTGTCTCTTTTGACCATCTTCACCCGTTTCATTCACCCCCTACCCTTGGCAACTACCAGTCTGTTCTCATAGATTAGTTTGGTTTACTTCTTAGATTCCACAAATACGTGAGATTATATGGTATTTGTCTTTCTCTGACTGACTTCACTTAGCATAATGCCCTGAAGCTCCATCCATGTTGTCATAAATGGCAAGATTTTATTCTTTTTTATGTCTGAATAATATTTGATTGTATATATACCACATATTCTTTATCCATCATCCATTGATGGACACTTAGGCTGTTTCTGTGTCTTGGGTGTTGTAAATAATGCTGCTGTGAGCATGGGGGTACAGATATCTTTTTGAGTTAATGGTTTTGTTTCTTATAGATAAATACCCAGAAGTGGAATTTTTCGAGCATATGATAGTTCTATTTTTAAATTTTTTTTAAAGATTTTTATTTATTTATTTGACACAGTGAGAGAGGGAACACAAGCAGAGGGAGTGGGAGAGGGAGAAGCAGGCTTCCCACGGAGCAGGGAGCCCGATGCAGGGCTCGATCCCAGGACTCTGGGATCATGACCTGAGCTGAAGGCAGACGCTTAACGACTGAGCCACCCAGGTGCCCCTCTATTTTTAATTTTTTGAGAAACCTCCAGATTGTCTTCCATAGTGGCTGTACCAATTTACATTCTCACAGACAGTGCAGAAATATTCTTTTCTCCATATCCTCACCAGCATTGGCTATCTCTTTTCCATAATAGCCATTCCAGCAGGTGTGAGTTCATATCTCATTGTGACTTTGATTTGTGTTTCTCTGATGGTTAGTGATGTTGAACACCTTTTCTTGCACCTGTTGGCCCTCTCTGTCTTCTGTGGAAAAATATCTATTCAAGTCTTTCACCTGTTTTTTATTTATTTATTAAAGATTTTTTTATTTATTTGACAGAGAGACAGCGGGAGAGGGAACACAAGCAGGGGGAGTGGGAGAGGGAGAAACAGGCTCCCCGTTGAGCAGAGAGCCTGATGCGGGGCTTGATCCCAGGACCCTGAGATCATGACCTGAGCCGAAGGCAGACGCTTAACGACTGAGCCACCCACGTGCCCCCTTCACCTGTTTTTTAATCGGATTGTTTATTTTGCTGTTGAGTTGTAGGAGTTCTTTGGATATTAACCTCTTAACAGCTATATGATTTATAAATATGTTCTCCTATTTCATAGGTTGTTATTTCATTTTGTTGATGGTTTTCCTTTGCTGTGCAGAAGCTTTTTACTTTGATGTAGTCTCAATTGTTGTTGCTTTTGTTGCCTTTGCTTTGGTGAGAAATGAAAATATCATTGCCAAGACCAGTGTTTTTTTGTGTGTGTGTGTGTTCCTATTTTTTTATTATGTTAATCACCATACATTACATGATTAGTTTTTGATGTAGTGTTCTATGATTCATTGTTTGTGCATAACACCCAGTGCTCCATGCAGAACGTGCCCTGTTTAATACCCATCACAAGGCTCACCCATCCCCCCACCCCCCTCCCCTCTAGAACCCTGTTTGTTTTTCAGAGTCCGTCGGCTCTCATGGTTCGTCTACCCCTCCGATTTCCCCCACCCCGCCTTCAAGACCAATGTTAAGGGAGCTTACTACCTATGTTTTCTTCTAGGAGATTTATGGTTTCAGGTTTTAGGTTCAGATCTTTAATCCATTGAGTTAATTTCTGTGAATGGTATATGAAAGTGGTCTGACTTCATTCTTCTACATGTGGCTGTTCAGGTTTCCCAGCACCATTTGTTGAAGAGACTATCCTTTCTCCACTGTATATTCTTGGCTCCTTTGTTGTAAATGAATTGACCATATATACATGGGTTTATTTCAGGGCTCTCTATTCTGTTCCATTGATCTATGCATCTGTTTATTTTTTTTATGTTTTTTATATGCATCTGTTTATATGCAGATACCATATTGTACTGATTACTAGAGCTTTTTAGTAGAGTTTGAAATCAAGTGTGCTGCCTCCAGCTTTGTTCTTTTTGAGGATTGCTTTGGCTATCCAGGGACTTTTTTGGTTCCATATAAATTTTAGCATTCTTTATTTCTATGAAAAATGTGACTGGAATTTTGATAGGGATTGCATTGACTTTTATAGATTGCTTTGGGTAGTATGGACATTTTAACAATTCCATTCGTCCCATTTCTGAGCATGGAGTATCTTTTCAGTTATTTGTGTCTTGTTCAGTTTCTTTCATCAGTGTCTTACAGTTTACAATCTACCAGTCTTTTACTTTCTTGGTTAGATTTACTCCTAGGAATTTTATACTTTTTCAAGCAATTGTAAATGAGATTATTTTCTTAATTACTGTTTCTGCTAGTTATTAGTGTATAGAAACACCACAGATTTTTATATAGACTTTTGTATCCACTTTACTGAATTTATTCTAAAAGTTTTTGGTGGAGTCTTAGGTTTTTCTATATAGAATATGTCATCTGCAAATAGAGACAGTTTTACTTCTTTCTGATTTGGATGCCTTTTATTTCTTTTTCTTGCTTAATTGCTCTGGCTAGGACTTCCAATATTATGTTGAATAAAAGTGGCAAGAGTGAGCAGCATCCTTGTCTTGTTCCTGACCTTAGAGGAAGAGCCTTCAGTTTTTCACCACTGAGTGTAATGTTAGCTATGGGCTTGTGCTATATGGCCTTTATTATGTTGAGGTACATTCCCTCTATACCCACATTAGTGAGAATTTTTATCCTAAATGAATGTTGAATTTTGTAAAATGATTTTTCTGCATCTATTGAGATGATCCTATGATTTTTATTCTATATTTTGTTAGTGTGTATGACATTGATTTGTGGATGTTGAACCATTCTTGCATTGCTGGAGTAAATCCTCCTTGATCATAGTGTATGTATGATCCTTCTAATGGATTGTTGGAATTTGCTTTGCTCATATTTTTGCTTAGGATTTTTGCATCTATGTTCAATAAGGATATTGGCCCTGTAATTTTATTTTCTTTTAGTGTCTGTCTGGTTTTGGTATCAGGGTAATGCTGGCCTTAACATAAAGAATTTGCCAGTATTCCTTTCTCTTATGTTTTTTTGCAAGAGTTTGAGAAAGATTAAGATTAGTTCTTTTTTTTAAATGTTTGGTAGAATTCATCAGAGAAGCCATCTGGTACTGGACTTCTGTTTGTTGGGAAGTTTTTGATTACTGACCCAATTAACCTTACTATTACTATTTTTAAAATTTGTATAAGTTTTCTTGTGTTTCTAGAGATTGAATCCGAGGTCACCTTTGAGGACAAACTGTTGCTTTGGGAAGGTCACTTAAGTAGGCTTTTGGTTATGTAGGACAGTATAGGATCTTATTCTGGAAAGTGGAGCCAAACTGTTCAGCTTAGTAAAATCTAAAGATTCATTCCCCACCCTTCAGCTGCCCTCTCACCACCACCATTGGAAGAAGTGTTGCACTTCTAGATTATTTTTTGTAGGTCTTCAGGGATGCCAGAGGCCTGGATTTCTGGAAGATAAACCCTCTTAATGATTAGGTGAAACACTAGGCTTCCCAGGGCCAGGTGGAATGTGGCCTCTTGAGTATTTATGTCAGTACTCATGTCATTCAATAAGGAGATTTTAAAGCATTGATCCTATAAGGACAGCAATATTATTGAAGTAAGAGTATTTTAAGAAAAAGGAATCTAAAAAAAAAAATGCTGGAAAAGAACAATTACACCATAATAAGTATGGCTAGTTGTATCTTTATTTGAATCGATATGGCAAAAATATCAAAGGAGATAAAAACATCAGAATCAGTAAGAAGAAAGCCAGGGAGACATATAGGAAAAGTTATCAGTGAAGCTGAGAGAATTTTTTGCTCCTCTTTAGTAAGGAAATTGAAAGTTTTACTTTAGACACCAGAGCCTGCAGTGAGATTCCTTACTTGCTGCTTCCTGAAAGATTTAATGTCTTCACTCCTGTTCATTTGCTCATGTTAATTTTTTCCTTTCTTTTCTTTCCTGCATCTAGGTGTTAGCCTATTATTTAAAGTTGTCCTTGCCCTTAGAGACCCTGCTTAGATGCCACTTGCTCCAAGAAATTCGTCTCCATTTGCACAAACCAGAAGTGATTTTTTTAAGTTCTTGCTTTTCTTACAGCAGTTTGTACCACTGACAACAGTTGACATAAATCTTCTGATATTTTCTAGTATGTGGAGCAATAGCTTTGTAGGTTAAAGAGCATATTTCATTTGGCATTAGTAGTGTTTACATTGTCTTGAGTATACAGTACATACAGTGAGGTTTAGATCGCATGAGGGTTGTGAGTACAGATGTACTATCACCACAAGGCAGTGAGGAGGAGGAGTATTCTTGGAAGATAGACTGATAGGTTAGAACTATCAGCAAAGAGAGAATGGGAAGGTCGTGGTACCAATTGAAAACCTGGAGACTTTTCCTAAAGCCACTGCTCCTGCTGTCTCTGCCAAAAGTTCTTGATGAAGCAGGAGCAAAATAAATTTTTCTCTGCTTTCTGATGAATCAATCAAGTCTACACCCTAACCATTGGGTCCAAATACTCTTACGAGGTGGTTTCCTATCCAGAAGACCTAGATACTTCCAACTTCCCTTTAGTTTCATTTCTGCCAAATTCTTGAGGCCAGGGGCTAATCCACTAGAACAGTATTTCCCTATAGCTTGGTTTTTAATTGTGTTCTGAATTTAGTTTATATTCCTAAGTGGTTTTACAAGTTTTTTCTCCCCATGCCCTCAGAGGAAGTTATGTGCTTCTGAACCTCTCGGGTACCATTTTAGTAAATTAAGAATACAGTTCACTGAATGATACCCCTGTGGCCTGAAAGAGTTAATACAAGTTTCTTAAGTACTTTATTAATTCCCAGGGAATAATTTATGCATTAGAGTGTAGCTTAGTATCTAGTCACTTACACACTATGGATTTTTTTTTCCCTTTGGAAAGTAGATTTGAACCTTTGAAAAACAAATGGAGATTGAGCTTAAGTCAGAGAATCCTGTTTCATAAAAAATGTAAACATGTAACATTTAGGTGAGAGAAGTGGTGTTATTTTAATAGTGAAGATGAAGCAGGTTCAAATCCCAGCTCAGCCCTGTACTTTTATGAGACCTTGGTAGATTAACCTCTCTGTATTTTTCTCCTCTCTGAAGTGGGGATGATGCTTACATCAGAGACAACATGGAACAGTGGGTTAATCACTTAGTGCATTTGGGTTATGCCCAAAAACTTGGGTTCATTTCCTGGTTTCACTACTTGATAGCTATGTGACCTTACGCTTAATTAAACTCTTGATTCATAACAACTTAGTGTGAGCTATTTTTATTATTTATCAGTATGACTTTTAGAGCAGATCAAATGAAGTAGGGGATAAAGAGTACCAAGTACTGTGTCTAGGACATAGTAGCAAACACTGAATAGAGGATAGCTTTGCTATATTATTCATTACAGAAGGTTTATCTGTAGAGTTCCAGTTTTAAGTTGCAGATGTAATAAGCCACTTACCATATAAAATATTGTGACACTCCTTATTTCTTATGTTGTTAGGTTCTGTCCTATCTCTGGAAGGTACTCCTCACAGTTTTATATGTGTCAGCAGAGAGTTTATGTGGCTAGCTTGCTCCTCCTCCTCCTTTTTACACCGTAGGCAGCAGTATCTTGGAAGTGAACTTTAGTTTTGGCATTTTGTTCATTTCCCTTCTATATCCTCTTTTCTTCCTGCTTTTGCTGTCTTCTTCCTCAGTCTTCCATTGCCTTCAGCTGCCCTATGGTTGCAGTTTTAAAGAAAAAAAGCATCATGTATGTAGGTGTATGACTTTGACATTATGAGGACTGTGGTTTTGTGATAAGAGCAGGGTCTTACCCTTATTAGACTATGGCTCACTATTACCTAATGGGAAAGTCATTCTTGGAGTCCCTCATCTGAAAAAGAGGCCAGCTCTTCAGGCTGGAGGGTAGAATAGGCTGGGGAGAGAGTGGTGGGAAGAACTGTGGTTTATAAGATGGATTTCTCCTTGACTCTTGGACCTGAGGGTGACTAGGATGTCCAGAAAGGAGTTAGTTGCCCTGGTGTTTCTCTAATAGGGACCAGCTATGTGGAGGCAGATGGAGGACTAAGAGTTAGGAATATGGGCAAGTAGTCTGTGGAGTTAAACCTCCCTTTTGGGCCCAGAGCCACATGTACATTGAGATAGCATCCTGGATGGCAGATCTAAGGGGTTTACTTCTTGGGCATTGTTGGACTGTTGATGAAGTAGTAAAAGGAGGATAAAGTTCTACTTGGGGCCTTTATATATCCCATGTTTATGCCATCTTTTTATGAAGTACCATAATGAATGTTCATGCTGTTGGTGGTGTGTGGGTGAGGTGCCCCAGTAACAGTAAGTTTGGTTTGGAAGGGGTGACTTATTTTGAGTCAGTTAGTATATAATGGATCAAAGTGAAGGAGTGAGAGACATCCCCCCCCGCCCCCGACCAGCAAATGACATAATCTAAAAACAATGACAGGATGAATATGCCACAGTGGAAAAAGTCACTTGACAGTGAGCTCAAAAAAATTTTTTGTGTCTGTCTGAGCATTATCTGTTGAAGACAGTGATTTATTGGAGATGGTATCCTAGGGCAGGCATATTTTCATAGTGGAATGCATACAACATGATACCACAAACGTCTAAAACCCATAAATAACTCCCTTTGTCAGGATTCCAATCTACTGTGTGCTCATTTGATATTACTTGTTCTCCACTGTAGTTCACCTATGAAGACAGATTACAGTGATCGGAGGTATTCAGTGTTCAGGGGCGCCTGGGTTGCTCAGTCAGTTAAGTATCTGACTTTGGCTCAGGTCATGATCTTGGGATCCTGGGATCAAGCCCCGTGTTGGGTTCCATGCTTAGTGGGGAGTCTGCTTGTCCCTCTCCCTCTGCCCCTCCCCCCGTGCTCTCTCTCACTCTCAAATAAAATCTTAAAAAGTATTCAGTGTTCAGTCTTTTTGACAGTTTTTCATTTTCTTGTAAATGACTAGTAATATTGGTAAAATGTCCTTTTGCTTTATGTAATTGACTGCCTTTAAGTTTGGCCTGTTTGAGGTGTTTTTCCTGAGTCTGATCAACTCTAGAATCGTGAAAAGATCTCTGGGCCGTAAGACTGAGGATCTTATCCTGGACTGCTGCTATGTGTGGCATTTGGCTATGGCCAGCTAGCCTTTTCCTAGTGATGTCTCAGCTTTTACTTCTTTTTTTTTTTTAATATTTCTTTTTATTTTTCAGAGAAAGGGAGAGAAAAAGAGAAAGCACAAGCAGGGAGAGCAGCAGGCAGAGGGAGAAGCAGGCTCCCTGCTAAGCAAGGAGCCTGACCTGGGACTTGATCCCAGGACCCTGGGATCATGACCTGAGCTGAAGGCAGACACTTAATTGGATGAGCCACCCAGGCGTCCCTCAGCTTTTACTTCTTTTTTAAAGATTTTATTTATTTATTTGAGAGAGAGAGAATGAGAGAGAGCACATGAGAGGGGGGAGGGTCAGAGGGAGCAGCAGACTCCCTGCTGAGCAGGGAGCCCGATGTGGGACTCGATCCAGGGACTCCAGGATCATGACCTGAGTCGAAGGCAGTCGCTTAACCAACTGAGCCACCCAGGCGCCTTCAGCTTTTACGTCTATAGTTGCCAAACATGTCAATTTTGCTCCATTTCATATGCTAAACTTTGTACCTGTTTATTCACTTATTACAGTTAATCATGCATCTGGAAGTTGGCTTGAAACTTTAAAAAATTAGACAATTATAATAATCCGTTTTTCCCCCATTAAAAGTGAAAAAAGTTTTGTTTCTGAGGAATTTGGCTTCAGATGGTTTTTATTTTGGGCTTGATGTTAAAAGAATTGATAGAGTAAACACAATTAATGTAATCTGGTTGCTGCAAGGATCAATAATGTCCGATACATAGATCTCTATTTTGTGCTGCTATACCTAAGTTTCAATGGATAAAACTAGAAGAATAAAAACAAATTTGAAAGCTGCTTGGTAACTGTCTAAATGGCAGTTATTCTAAGAGTCTCCTGCCATCATTTTTAATGGGGTAGCCTTGTACTTTCATGGATTGGTTAATCTTAAAAACCAGATGGTAGTTGTAGCAAAATTTCATGAAGATTTTATGTCCTGTGCTTTGCTATCAGCGAAAAGCATGAGAATTTATTAACTAGGAAAGTTAAACATTACCCTATCTCAGTGAGAAAACAAGCATATAAGAATAAAAATTGATGAATCATTTTATTTACCTAATAATTTATTGTCATTACTCAAAAGGAATACAAGGGGGAAAAGGAGAAAAAAATGGAGACCTTAGCACCATTGTCTTCTACAAAGAAAAAAAGAAGAGGCAGGAAAAACAACATAAATTCAGGTGTTAGTAATTACAATAAATGTAAGGAGACTAGATGATTCAGTTAAAAAGCGGTTTGTCAGATTGGGTGAAATAACCCAAATCCAAGGAGATGCTAGGTTTACAAGAAGCATATCTAAAGGATACAGAAAGAAATGGAAAATTATATTTCAGGGTTATTCTAATCAAAAGAAAGCTGGTGTAACTATATTGATAAGAGACAAAAGAGACATTAAGGTAAAAGGCATTAGTAGAGATGAAGAAAATCTCTACACGATGGTAAACTGTTCAGTTCATCAGGTATAAAAACTTACGTACCCAGTGACATAGGTGTGAATTATATAAGCAAGATCGACAGACAGGAAAATAGCCAAATTCACACACCTGTGGGAACTTAATACCCCCCTCTGAATAATTGATAGGCCTAGCAGACAGAAAATTCAGAAGGATGTAGGTGATTTAAAGAGCCTGAATAACAGGGCGCCTGGGTGGCTCAGTTGGTTAAGCGACTGCCTTCGGCTCAGGTCATGATCCTGGAGTCCCGGGATCGAGTCCCACATCAGGCTCCCTGCTCAGCGGGGGGGTCTGCTTATCCCTCTGACCCTCTTCCCTCTCATGCTCTCTGTCTCCCATTCTCTCTCTCAGATAAATAAATAAAAATCTTTAAAAAAAAAAAAAAAAAAAGCCTGAATAACAAGTTTGACCTAATAGAGATACATAGAACATTACTTACGCTTCCTGTATAACCCATTTTTTTTCAAGCATATATGGAACATTTGACATTGGTTATGTGTAGACTGTAAAGCAAGTCTCAGCAAATGTTTGAAATCCTGTAGAGTATGTTCCCTAACTATGGTGGAATTATGCAAAGACTCAATAATCAAAAGATAACAGGAAAATCCCCATATGTCTAAAAATTAAGAAATATACTTACAAACGCCTTATAAATTAATAGTTACGTAAAAGTACCAGAAGGCTGAAAAATTGTCATTTAAAAACCAAAAAAAAAAAAAAAAAAAATCACTGCGCTGCTGAAGGTGGTACCTAAAAAGTGTCATTTGGCTTTAAAAAAAAAAAGTGTCATTTGGGTGTATTTTTCTTAATGTCCAAGTATTTGATACTTCTGTATTCCAGAGATCTCCAGTATTTTTGAAAATTTTCTTTTCCTTGGAGGTTAATGATCATCTAAGTTGGATTAGGAAAGTAAGTCTGTGAGCTAAATGGGGAAAAACTCCTGCTGGTGGCAAGAGGGTGTGCCATGACCAGGAAGTCTGTGGATTTATTAGAAATAGAACATTTATATGCTGGTTTTAGTTCACGGTCTGTGACCCCTCTTTTTATTTACCTAGAGCTGGAAGACCAGCTGAGCCTATAATGTGACCTTGGTCTAGCTGCTTAAGAGAATTTGAGGCCCAGACAGGTTGAAGTAGATTATTTTTACTTCTGTATTTAAATAATGGTAACAGAGGCAACTTTAGGCCCTCACACATGCACAGGTTTGGGATTTAACCACCCCTTTCATTTCTATTTCTGAGGAAAAGAAAGGAGACTTTGTTACTACTGATTGTTGGTGATCTAGAGAAATTTACTCCCCCACCTCCCCGGTCCCTTTCTCTTTCCTTTTCAAAAAGATTCAGTCATTCCCAGCTTCTAGTAAGGAAATGAATTCAGGCCTACAGTTTTAAAGAGTGAGAATCTAAAGCAGAGCAGACACCAGGTTGAAGAAATAATTTGTCATGTCACGGATGCAGGAACACGCTATATATGGGAAGAGTTTGTTGGAGTAGAAAGGCTCTGTCTTGAGGAAAAACAAAGCATAGAAAGGTATGTTAAATGTCAGGTAAATGTGTTTCTGGTGGTCATGTCCCATTGGCTCATTAGTTTTTTTAAAAATTTTCCACATTATCCCAATTTATAGTTTCTTTTCCTCAGGCAGTTTCTCTAACTTGTTATCTCTTCTTGTCATTGGTACCTTTTTTGAGTAGAGGCTGGATATGACAGCATAGAAAAACTCAACTATTAAGTAGATTAGACCCGTTTTTACTTATCTTACAGCACCTTACTTAATCCTGGGTCACTATTTACAAGTTTTAATGAATATCTTTCATTTTAGCATTATTTTGAAACTTGATGGCATTTAGAATAAAAGTTCACATAAACTTAGTCCATATTTGGATTTATAAAATATATGGACAAGGACTCCTGTTTTTTTAAATAAGCATAACTTACAAAAAATTAACACACAATAACTTTTAGAAAAAGTTATTTTCATACTTCTTGTTATTAACCCATATCCTATGTTTCTACTCTGTGTAAAATTCAAAAAATGTTTAGCTCTTACTCGTTGTGCCCTGTGTGTAGTTTCCTTGATGGTTCATCCCAAAAATGTCTTTCTGAATGCCCAGTGGGGTGGGCAACCCCTAGACCTGTTAAAATGATGATACTTCCACTCTGTCATGAACAGAAACCACAATAACTAGATTAATGCACAGAGACCATGAGAATCATAGCCATAGGGGTTGTGTTTATCGTTTTTGGGTGAAGGACTGTTCAGAGTGGATTCCATACAAATGGTGAATAGAAGCAGTCTGACATACTTGGGCACGTCCATTGTGTCAGCCTGCTTGCGGTGTGCTTTCCATAGGGCACCTCATGTGGTCCCTGTCATGATTCCTTGAGGTTGGAGCTGGGAAACCAGACCTAAGTGAGATTGACCAACTTTTCCAGATAACACATTTCATGGTTGAACTGGGTTCCGAATCAACATTTTAGACCACTGTCCATTTTACCAAGATTCAGATTATTTTGTAAGGCAGGCAAAAAACCAGGGCTGTGGACAAATCAGGATAATATGACTTTATTTTAGGCCTTATGTTTATGTCTGGAAAGTTGAACATGGAAAAGTGGTTTTTGAAATGCTGTTTTTCATTGGTACTTACGATCAGTCTAGAAATTTTCTGCGAAAAATGTTGATAAAAGAAACATCATAAATGTTAAATTTAACAGTCTTCATATTTCATTTGCAAGAACATTTTTAGTCATTTAATACTTTAACAGCTGAAAAAAATTCAGATGATCAGTCTGTATTTTTTTCATGTATATCAAAGTCACACATTTATTAAATCACATACAGTTAATTACATTTCATCGGGAATTCATAGTGACTTTATAAGTCTGGAGTAGACTGTTTAAATAGCCCTGCTAGCTCAGGCATTAACCCTTGCCCTTATTAAAAACATATCCTGAAGGATAAGGGCAAAATATGATTGACTATGCTGTGCTTAAATATCTCAAAATGAAATAAAATGAAGCAAAGTTAAATAAGAAAACTACTGGACTAAACTATGTTAAAGAATTCTCACTGCTGTGCTTAAAAATAATCCACCAGACAACACTTAATGTACAGATCTTCCTTGCTTTATGGTGGGCTTACTTCCCAATAAGACCATGTAAGTTAAAAATATCATTAAGTCAAAAGTGTATTTAATACACCTACCAAACATCATATCTCAGCCTAGCCTACCTCAGTTGTGCTCAGAACACTTGAGTTAGCCTATAGTTGGGCAAAAACATTTAACACAAAGCCAGTTTTATAATAAAGGGCTGAATATATCATGTAATTCATTGGACACTGTGCTGAAAGTGAAAAATGGTTGTGTGGGTGCAGGATGGTTGTAAGTGCATTGGTTACGCTCATCATGGGACCGCTGACTGGGAGCTATGGCTCACTGCTGCCCAGCATCACGAGAGTATGACACTGCTCGTGGTAGCCCGGGAAAAGAACAAAGTTCAAAATTTGAAGTATGGTTTCTACTGAACACGTATGGTTTTTGCACCATCGTAAAGGTGAAAAATCCTAAGGTGAGCCATCGTTAAGTCAGGAACTGTCTGTATGTTGAAGTGTCTACTTTCTAATCATATGATTGGAAACAAGTCTTCATTTATTGTCTCATTTTCTTTGACTAAACTGGAATGGACCTATTTGGCCACATCTGTTTGTTTTTTAGTCATGTTAGGTGATAATTTCATTGATATATTGATATGCAGCAAGGTTTTTTTTTTTTTAAAGTAACTGAAGATTTCAGAATAACTCGTATCTAAAACTTGATCATGAATATTCTCTGAAATTAGCACTAAAAGTCTGTTAAAAATGAGTTGTCATTCACATAGATAATGGAATTACTTTTAAAATACAGATCTCTTTTGTTGAAAATGTACTGTTTGTCATTTGTAAATTTAAGTTTCAATACAACCACTGTTTCCAGTCAGGCTTCTCTTCTGCTCTCTGCATCCATGCGCTTCCCTGTTCTTCTCTCTCCACAGGTGCCTTTCACAGGAGAAATGGAAGCTGTAGTGGGAACACTCTGAATTTCCTACCCACCTACCCACAAGTTCATTCATTTAGGCACCCATCCTTACTATCTGTGTTTTAATGAAATTTCGGAAACTGTCCCCTGAATTAAATTTATCTATCATGCCCAGATTCATTATCCATTAAATCTGCTCTTTTATGCTTTCCATATTCTTACCTTCCCAGGTTGAGAGGGCAGGGCATAGACCTTTGCAGCACATTCCCAGACTTGTCCTCTAGAGGGTATTTATCTGGTAATTCTCCTTATAGCTGGTTCTGCAAAGTTAGAAATCACACAGTTGTCCCAGCATTCATGACATCCTTCCATCCTGCCCTCCTGTCCCCTTACCATGAGGTCTGCACTGTGGGGGTGGAATACCACATAGCTCTTACGGACTGTGCTTCCTGATAAGGAACACTGCTGAAAGAGGGGGTTCATGACCTCGTAGAATAAGGCTCCCCATGTCAGTTTCATTAGGTTGTGTAAGTCTTCATGGTCTGAGGATCTTCCAGGGGCTCACAGCTGGTCTGTCTGTAGGTTGGAAATGCATTGCCTTCCTCAAGTCATCTGTACCTCTTAAGTTGTTTAGTCTTTTTTTTTGGTAAAATACAGCACAAATAAAGTGCATAAAGCAGATGCACATTTCAACCAAGTGTAAAACACCTGTGTGATCATCACAAAGATCAAGAAGTGTGGGACACTGCTGGCTCCCAGAGGCCCTTGAGTGTGTTATGGTTTCTGTAAAGATTAAGGCAGGTATTCCATGAGCTTATCCTCAAATTCCTGTGTTTTGATTTAAACAAGTTAGGAGGCTGCAATTTAGAGTATGAGATTCACTCCTTCATTGTTTTCACCAATCTTTGGATTTTAGTTTCCTGTTTCTCATGTTTAGTTTTCTGTATGGATTCTGAAGATTATTTTCTTTGACTAAACCAGTAGGTGTAGAGTTATGTGTTTGCTAAAATTATTTGTTACAATGTAATATAATTAAAAGAAACTTTTTTCATTTTTTGAAAACCTCATATTATTCTGAGATTGTTTCCTGATGCTAATTTTAGTGTCAGTAATTTGCCATTCTTTTATACACATGATGTCTTTTCAACATTTCTTTTGAAAATCTGAGCTCATCAGAAAAATACCTGCTTGGCCACATTAATCTTTTTAAGTATCTCTCTAATTTCTTGAAATCCTGTGTTTATATCCGAATTTAATATTTTAGAGACTCTGGACACTCCTGTTGATGTACACGCTGATACTCATGGTTGTAGGGAATGTGACATTTTGTTTCTGTGTCTTTTTCTCTTGCTTTGCCTGTTTATCAGGCTTTTTCCTCTTCTCTTTTTCTTGCTGCCTCTGTCTCCATCCATCTTTCTTCCCTTCCCTTCTCTTTCTTACTCTAACTTGAACATGATACAGAAACGAACAAACCCACAGAACCAAGTTTTTAAACTAATGGTGCAAGTGCTCAGATTGTCTAGATATCCTATAGCTGTGACCTGAGGGATGGAAGAGAAAGGCAAATAGATTTTAATGAGTAAAGAGTTAGGAACATATTTTAGGATGTCCTGATAGGTGCACATACTGTTATGTGACCACTGAGCATATCTTCTGCAATGACTATATCTTCTTGAAAACAGAAAGATAAACCATGAACTTTTTCTGCTATTGGATTTATGATTTGGGATTAAGCATATTTTTTCTTCCCCATTCATGCTCTCTGAGTTATGGTCAGGTATATTTCTCAATTATATTTGCTTTAAAAACCTGTAGAGTAACACAAGCAGCATAGCATAGTAAAACTTTATTAATAACATTCGTAGACTGATGTGTAAGCCTTTCCCATTCATCTCTGGCTGAAGTAGTAGAAGTGATGATTTTTGACAATTTTTTTCAGTAGTCAGTTACTTTAATGAGGGAGGCTAGCTGGAACAATTATCTAATCATTAAAATGTTCTTTCAAGCTTACAGCCTAAGTTAAGGTATGACTCATAAAAAAAGTTTTTCTATAAAAACCATCTCAAAATAGAATTAAGTGTTGTCTGGAATTACTATGCACCTAGAATTTTCTGTAGGATTGAAGGTGGTAGCAGCTCTGAGCATTGATACTGATTTTGAAAATTAAACCAATTGGCAGTCGTCCCCTGGAGGACTTGGTTTCTGAGACCTTTATATGTACTTGCACTACAGTAAATAAAAATTCATTCTAGATGGAGCCAGAATGTGATGGATTTTAAGCATTTAATAAAAGCTTTAAATATTTTAACTATTAAGGTTTTCTTTGCAGTTGCAAATAAGGATCAAATAATGATTGTTATAGATAAGAATATGGTACACTCATTTCTAAGGCTTGGTTTGGAAGGTTAGTGCAGCTTTCCCCCAGAAGTCTCTAAATTAGAGCCTGGTTTTCAGACTGATCCTCAGAGCTCCAGAGTTAGAGTTTCCTGAGGTATCACTTTGGGGGTAAGGAATACAGGTAGGGATATGTGTGTTGGGGGTAGACATTGTTCCTCTTACCTTGCCAGCTCTGCTCTTACTTATTTGCCTCTGTATAACAGTGTAAGATTTCAAGAAAGGCTGGCTTTTGTAAAAATGAAAAGTTGAAAAATTAGTGAGCTGTGGCATCTATAGCTTTCTGTCTAGGATTGTTTTTCTTCTATATTCTGGTTCTTTTTTGCAAACCCCACCTTCATCCCATACCGTGTGCACATGCCTGAGTGCAGCGGTTTGGTGGAAGCTGAAGGTTACTGTGCCTCTCCTGTTTACCTCCCCCCCCCCCCCCCGCCCCCAGCATGGAACTCATCGTGGAGACACACTTAGTTCAAGGGATGGGCATGTGAGCAACCAGGTCATTTGGCTTCCCATTTGGTACTTTTCCACAGGAGTACCAAGGAAAGACTGCCTTTTTTTCTTGGATTGCTGCTTGTCTTTGGGCTGCCAAGTGGCCTGCTTCCTGGCTCTGAGGGAGAGCTCTTGAGAAGAACGCAGCACATAGAGGGAGCACAGCCAGGGACTGTGCCCTGCCACCACTCTAGGAATCTGGTTCCTACAAAGGTAGGGGCCTTCCACTCCTGGGCTACTCACTTGCATGGTGCGGACATGCTCGCTCGCCCGCTATGTGGTGATTTTTCCATGTAGAATTAAGAAGTACGAATGATACCTTAAGGAAGGTGACACGTTAGGAGCTATACTGTTAGGCTACTGTTGTTAAAAGAATCAGAGTCTAGGCTTTTAGTTTGTAATTTTAAAATTTATTATTTTTTTGCCTGCCTGTGCTGAGTTCATTTTGCATCTGGCCAGGACATTCAAATAAAACATACAGAATACCTTCTGTAAAATGTCTGTTCTCAGAACAGGATTACCACGTGGTCTCTTAGTGCTGCTGACATTATAGTCCAGGGGACTTGGGGGCTCGCTGTTAGGAATAGTGTGAGAATGCCTGAGCAGACATGCCAATTCCAGAGCAGTGCCTGCCCTCACTTTTGAGTTTACAACCTTACTTCAAGAGTTGAGCAATTTCAAGACAGTATCTTTAGGCTTTGTGGAACTCTTTGGGGGCTTCAGGACATTCTGGAGGTCACTCTAAAAAGGAATAATATTCAGTAATTAAGCCTTGGAGGTAGGAATTCATACTGTAGCCATGACCCTTAGGGTCTTAGGACAAATTGAGGAAGGCTCTTTGTTCGGCTGAGTGAATTTTGAGGCTTTTGCCTTGCCCCTGGGGGTTTTGTCCTCATTTATAGCAATAGACACTTTCACGAAGGAATTTTATAAGCAAAATATAATAACACTTTCTCCATTTTACATCTGGTTCTGCCATTCTGCTGTTTGTTTTCTTTGCAAGCCGCATGACATCAGGGGCAGGAGGAGAAGTGTTCCTTCCTCTTTTGTGGCCTTCAGCATTCCTAGACGGGAGGGAGCACAGTTTAACATTCAACCATTTCTGTTAGTTTGCTTCTTTAGTGTTAGGATGTAAACTTCAAGAGGGTAGGGGTCAAGTTAGTTTTGTTCACCATTATATTTTTCTCTAGTCTCTGTGGAGTACCTGCCTAAGGAGATGCTCAGTATACAATTTGTCTATTGAGTGAAGGAAGCTCCTGGGTTACCTAAATTGCAGTGAAGGCTGGGGTTGATTCTTATCAGCCCAGTGCAGAAGATAATAGGTATTTTAAAGCAAGGAGACTTTACAGGAACACTATTACGCAAACATGTAGCTCTGGGGTAGCCTATTCAAACACTAGGCCTGTGATGTTAACTGTATGTGTGCACGCACGCGTGTGTGCATGTTGGAGCAAATTAGAGAGTGCATGTCGAAGATTGCTGTTGAAACACACTTTTCTTTCCTTTATGTTTTAAAACATGTCAAGAATATGTGACAAGCTAGTGCTGGGTTGACTGTCTCAAGTTTTGTAACCCTGGCCCAATGCTGTGTGCTTTCCCAACCACCTGGCCTGCCTGATTCTGGAGCAGTGGGAGAGAAGCTCTTATCCTGTCAGAGTCCCCTGCATTAGCAGTCCTCCTGCCCCAGAGGAAGGGGAAGACTATACTCTTAGGAAATTGTGAGCCCGCTGGGGATGGGGAGAGGTGTTGATTTGGGCAATTTCCTTGGAAATGGTTCTGCCTATGTGTTATATGATGTATTTAACATGGAGGAGCAACTCAATACATTTGAATAGCAAAGCCTCCAGTTGGCATTTATAACATGTGCTGAAGAAACAAAATGGGGAGTTGATGGTCATGTCTATCATCTTTCCACTTCAGTTGAATTTTAAAGTGATGCTTTAAGAAATTTAATGATCAAAAGATAATTTTTTTTTTAAGATTTTTATTGAGAGAGAAAGAGCCTGCACAAGTAGGGGGAGAGACAGAGGGAGAGAGAGAATCTCAAGCAGACTCCACACTGAGTGCAGAGCCCAATGTGGGGCTCCATCTCACCACCCTGAGATCATGACCTGAGCTGAAATCAAGTCAGACATTTAACTGACTGAGCCGCACAGGTGCCCCAAAGTCTTAGAAAAAATAAATGATCAGATATCTCTGACACTGTAGTTTCTATATTAAAATTATTTAATTAAAAAACCTCCATTAAATTAGTAATTTTCTAAACATTTATGGTAAGAATATTTGTCTTTAGTACCTGTGTTACTTGTTCTTTGATTCTACTTTATGTCCCACCTACTGCCGTGTTCTCTTGTTTGTATTTTATTTTTTAGCACTTGTTAGCATTTAATGACCACCCCCCCCCCCCCCCCGTGGCTTCAAGCTACTAGAAGGCAGGCGCCCCCGACACACTTAACCTTCTCCTCTGCTCTTCTACTGAAGAATTTGGCCTTCACGATGACAGGCTGTTTTGGGAGTTTTCCCTTTCCCAAAACTTTGTAGTAGCCCGATTGCACCACATCAGTGATAGGAGCAGCTCCAGTCTTGTTTTTGGCGGCATTTACCCGTGTCTGCTCACTGACCACGATCCACAGTTGACAGTTGGGCAGAAGCTCTGGTTCCTCTTTAAGTGGTAATGTCTCATACCAGCTTTTCCAAAGTAACCTGTGTGATACTTGTCGAAGTTGATCCTGTGGTGATGCATGCCACCAGTGTTACCCCGGCCTCCGGGGTACTTCCGGTGCTTGCCGACACGGGTCTTCCTCAGTTTCCGGGTCTTCCTCAGTCTGGATGGCATGTCGGCAGCGCGGATGGAGAAGGGAGGCCTTCGCGAAATCTCGCGAGGTACCGATGAGGGGGGCGGAGCCAACTCGTGTTTGTATTTTAATTTCCTAGTCTTGTCTCATCCTTCCTTGGGTTACTTTCTTATCTTTTCTTCATGTCCTGCACCTTCTCTGTGCATCCTTTGCCTGCTTTTGATTCACTCCATTTAAATTTACAATTTGATTATCTCTTATTTAACCATTTATAAATGTCTATAAGCAGTTTCAAATAGGGTAAGAGCAAATTATGCTTCTTGACAAACTACCCTGCGGCTGCCTGCTTTTTAGAACTGTTGGCCAGAGTTCTCCTTTGATCATGCAAAGTATATAAGGTCTTTATTGCATATTTGTTAGAGAAAAACCTATGTAGAACATTATAATTGTTCTTGACCAGTATAGCTGGGCAGGTTTCTAATATCAGTCAATTTCAAAATAACTAGTGAACTTTACAGGGTGATTATTTAAAATGCTGTCTTGGTAATAGCTAACGAAAGTGAGCTATATGTACAACCTGGCATTTTATAAAACCTGTCTTAAGTATTCCCGATCTATACCTTGGAGCAGATGAATTTTTCAATGGCAGTCCTCATTTTCTCTACATTGAGTTATGTCTTGGTACCACACTTTATTGCAAACCTCTCAGACCTAAAGGATTTAAGGTTTATTATTGCAATTTTAGAGCAAGAAGGAAAGAAAAATAATTTTCCTGAGTGAAGGGACCTAGTTCTTGTAATAGCATTTTGAACTGAGGACTATACTGTGATAAATAACTCTTACTGTAGAATCTGGATGAAATTAACCCTGGGAGAACCTTATATATCCCTGAGGCGTTAGGTTGCTGATTATGACTTTGTGTAATCTATTTTCACACAGTGTAGTACACAGATGTGTGTGTGAGCTGAGTGTAATTGCAACCTTTCTTTACCTTTTCCCAACTGTCTTTTTGAAGATTCCTGTTGGAGAGGATTTATCTAACCCCACTTGAATCTTACCTTATTTGAGTAGGATTTTGGTGATGGTGTTTGAATATAAATATATGGCAGCAGAAAATTTATACAACACCAAATTCATAATTATTCTTGGGTTTACTGTATCTGAAAATGCCATTTTTTCATATTTTCTGATATCTTTATAAGTTTCTTTAGAATATTAAGGTTTAAAAGTGTTTTTTTAAAGTATAATTTACTTCAACTTCTGAAGGAATACCCAAGATTTAAAATCCATTAATTTTTAGAAAATAAAAAGTATGCATTTATTTTGTAAGCTAACACTCTGCAATATGAAATAGTATTGAAACATATAATTAAGGAAAACATTTATTGAGAACTGTATGAATATAAAACCAGCTTTCTTCTTGGAAGACATTTACATGTACCATCTAAAAGGTACTTTTGGGACTATTTGTTATACTTTCTTTCATAGTTTTCCATGCTTATTTTAGTAGACTTCTAAGAAAAACTTGGATAATTTTAGGAAATAAACATTTGTAATGCCTCATTTAAAAATTTTTATTCATTTAAATTATTTTAATTTTGAGATAATTGTAGATTCATCTACTGTTGTAAGAAATAATACAGAGAGATCCTTTGCTTTTTTTTAAACCAAGTTTCTCGCAATGGTAACATCTTAACAACTATAGAGCATATCTAGGATACTGACATTGATACAGTCAAGATACAGAACATTTCCGATGAAAGGATTCTTCTGGTTAACCCTCTATAGCCACACCTGTTTTCCTTCTGCTTCCCTCAACACCACTGCTGGCAACCACTAATAAGTTTATTTCTATAATTTTATCACTTCAAGAATTAAATAAAGGGAGTCATATGCAATGTAGCCTTTGGGGTTGCCTTTTTTTCCCACTCAGCATAATTCTCTTGAGTTTTTTTTTTTTTTTAAAGATTTTATTTATTTGACAGAGAGAGAGACAGTGAGAGAGGGAACACAAGCAGCAGGTGGAGTGGGATAGGGAGAAGCAGGCTTCCCGCCGAGCAGGGAGCCCGATGCGGGGCTCGATCCCAGGAGCCTGGGATCATGACCTGAGCTGAAGGCAGACGCTTAACGACTGAGCCACCCAGGCGCCCCAATTCTCTTGAGTTTTATCCAGATTGTTGTGTATACCAATAGCTAGTTTCTTTTTTATTGTTGAGTGTAGTCCATGCTATTGATGTACCAGTTTGCTTAATGATTCACCCATCAAGGACATCTGGGTTGTTTCCATGTTTTGGCTATGGCACGTAAGACTGCTATAAACATTTGTGTATAGGTTATTTTGCAAATTGATTTTTCTGTGATAAAAATGGGCTTATGGGTATAAATGTTGGTTGTATCTTAGTGGAATGTTTAATGTTTGAGAAGCTTTTTCTGAGGTGGCTGTACCATTTTGCATTGTCACACACATTGTGTGAATGACCCAGGTTCTCTACATCCTCATCAGCATTTAGTGTTGTCATTTTATTTTAGCCATTTTGATAGGTGTGTAGTGATACTTCATTTGGATTTTAATTGGTATTTATCTAATGTTGAACGTCTTTTCATTTGCTTAGCTCTCATCTGGAGATCCTCTATGGGGAGATGTCTCTCTATGTCTCTTGCCATTTTCTAATTTGTTTTTCACTATTGGCTTTTGAGAGTTCTTAATATATTTTAGATACTAGTGCTTTGTCAGCCATGTGGTTTACAAATATTTCCTCTCACTCTGTAGACTCTTTTCATCCTTGTAACAGTGTCTTATGTAGAGCAAAAGTTTAATTTTGGTGAAATTGCATTAATCCGTTTTCCTTTTATGGATCATGCTTTTGGTGTCAAATCTAAGAACTTGTTGCCTAGCTGTAGATCCTGAAGATTTTCTCCTATATTTCTTTCTCCTAAAAGTTTTGTAGTTTTCTGTTTCACATTTCAAGTCCACGATTGATTTAGAGTAATTTTTGTGTATGGTCGAGGTTCATTTTTCTACCTGTGGCTGTCCAATTGCTTCAGCACCATTTTTTGAAAGGCTTTTTTCCCCCTCCCATTGAATTGCTTTGTACCTTGTCAGAAGTCAGTCGGGCTACATTTTTGAGTCTGTTTTGGGTTTTCTATTTTGTTTCATTGATCGGTGTTATCAGCCAGTATTATATAATCTTTGGTAATTATAGTTAAATAATAAGTTTTAAAATCAGATAGTGATTATTCTCCCTTTTTTTTTTCAAAATTGTTTTAGCTATTTTTACTTTGTATTTCCATATAAACTTTAGAATACTGTTCTCTGTATCTACAAAATACCTTTCTGGAACTTTGATAGGAATTGCATTAAATCCTTAGATCAATTTTGGGATATTTGATACCTATACTGTGTTGTCTTTCTTTTCTTTTTTTTTTTTAAAGATTTTATTTATTTATTAGAGAATGAGAGAGAGCACGTGAGAGGGGGTAGGGTCAGAGGGCAAAGCAGGCTCCCCGCCGAGCAGGGAGCCCGATGCGGGACTCGATCCAGGGACTCTAGGACCATGACCTGAGCCGAAGGCAGTTGCTTAACCAACTGAGCCACCCAGGCGCCCCATGTGTTGTCTTTCAATCCATGAACATGGTGTATCTCTCCATTTGTTTACCTCTTCTTTGATTTCTTTTATCAGCATGTTTTAGTTTTTGTCATGTAAGTCCTGTACAAGGCCTGTAAATTAAGGATTTAATTTTTCTTGGGACAGTTACAAATAGTATTTTTAATTTTTGTGTCCATGTGTTCATTGCTAGCATATAAAAGTTTTGTGTATTTATCTTATTTCCTGTGACCTTGCTGGTAGAAGACCACACTGCTGCATTGTAAATCTAAAGCCAGTGCACTTGGAGGAGGCAGAAAATGAACTGGAGTAACTTATATAGGAGTAGATTGCTAGAGAAAGGTGGTGATGGAAATGCCTCTTGATTTTAAAGACCTTGAAGGCTTTAAATGTGTCATTCATTTTTAATTGGAATATGTCACTTTCATCTTGTACTTTTTAAAGACCTGGAGCCAGTATTTTCTCCAAGAAGCCCTGGTTTATTTTAGAGGAACAGGATGTTCAGAAACCCAAGATCTGGGCGCTATTGCAACAGGCGGCCATTGCTTTATAGTTCTTTCCATGGTCAGAGCTAGGAATTGAAAATAATTGAGTTCACGTTGATATTTTGAAGTTAGCAGATTTTTTCTCCCTTCTTTCACTTTATATTTCTATCCTTTTTTTTTTTCCTGTCCTTTTTCTTATACTGAAAATACTGGTTTGCTTAACCTACAATATACATTCACGTTTTAAAATGGCACAATATTAAAACTACTAAAGTTCAAGATTTTTTTTGCAGGTTTTTTTTTTTAAAGGAGTACTTTCAATATATACTACTAAGGATGTACAGAGTACTGAGGGTAAATGTTCAAACAGTTCCCTGTGTAGATATTTTAACCATTTGATGTAAATATTGTCTTATTTCCATTTCTTTACATCTGCATTTTTCATTTTTTTAGTTCTTTATATGTGTGTATGTGTATATATGTATACATAGACATTGATATATGTGTGTATATATGTATACACACATATGTACATTTTTAGGTTCAAAATTCAAAATTAAAAAGTTATCTTTAGAGAGCCCTCACTTCCATCTCTAAGCCCTTCACTCCTTAGTATTCCTCCATTTTATTATTTTTTTTGTAAAAATAAGCAAATACTTTTTTCTTTCTTATACAAAAGTCAGTATTCTATATTCTCTGTCCTCCATCTTGCTTTTTTTATTTCACAATATATCCAGGAGATTACTCTGTAAGAGTACATAGAGAACTGTTCCTCCTTTTTATAGCTGCATAAGTACTGTGTAATTTTGCATGTGTAATTTTATTAGATGTTTTATCTAATTTATCTAATTTTATTAGAGAAATTCCTTTATAGGAATTTTACTTTTTATCAGTAGTGTTTGTGAGTTTTTCAGTTTCTTTTCAACCTTGCCAAGAGAGTGGATTTTTGCCAGATAGGTAAGAAGAGGTGTCTCATTGTAGCTTTAATTTACATTTCTCTTCTGAGTATAGTTGAGCATCTTAAAATGTCTAAGTGCTTTCTCTTCTGTCAGCTGTTGGTTCATGTCTTTTGCCTATTTGTTTATCAGGTTTTTGGTACTTATTGTCTGGATTTTTAAAGAAAAAAAACATTATCTCCTCAGGAAATGAATTGTTACATCCCATTTTGCCGTTTGTCTTATGATTTGCTTTTTGGGTAGACAAGTTTTTTAAAATGGATCTTTTTTATAGTTGTAATTTCATATGCTCTAGATGTTTATGCAGATGTTCTACATAGATGGGATAAAGAAGTTAGAAATTACTTTTCATGTTTGCATGCCCTAGCTGCTCCCCTTTTTGGGCTATATTTCAAACCAACTATTCCTAACAATGCATTATTCTGGGTCCTATGTTGAATAATTTTCTCAACATATACCACAAAATCACAGAATGCCACTACTGGCTTTTTGTCTGTCCTAAACTTGTCATTTGTAAAACAGTTGCTTGGTGATGTTAATTATTTTTGTAGAACTGCATTCATGACCCTTTTTACTTTGTAATTAATTTCCATAGTCTGTGTTCCTTGGGTCTCTTGTCTAGACTAGAGGTTTTCATTCTTTTTCTGTAAAGGGCCAGAAGTAAATATTTTAGACTCTGCAGGCCATATAATCTTTGTCACAATTATTCACATTTGTTGTTGGAACATAAAAGCAGCCTTAGACATTATGTAAATGAATGGATATGGCTGTGTTGCAGTAAAATATTATTTATAAAAACAGGCAAATTGGGGAGAGAGAGAAGAGTGGGCATATATGGGTCATGGGGCATAGTCTGCCAAACCCTGATCTAGACCATTATATTTTAACTCCCCTTTGACTGGCTTGACTGCCTACTTCCTTGCTGTCCTTTTGAGTGAATTTAATATCATTCCCCTTAACTATAAACTTGGATAATTGAATCATGTACCTCCTGGGAAATCAGTATATTGTTTGGATGATGATGATGATGATTAGATTTTATTTACTTTTATGTACAGTATTATGGCAGCATAAAATGAGTAGATAGGAAAATGTTTTTTCCTAGAAAATTAGAATAACTAGAACATGGTTAAATTCCTATTTATTGGGACTGCTGCTGAAATATTCCCTTTGAGGATGAACATTGCAGAAAGACTATCTTTCTATCACATCATCAGATCTCTCATCAATATCTAAGTGATAATTTAAGAGAAAATGATCAGCAGGAAGGAGTCCTGTCACATTTTTGTAAGTATATTATTGTCCTCAACTAAAAGTAAACTTAATAATGGCATCTGTGGGACGCCTGGGTGGCTCAGTTGGTTGAGCATCTGCTTTTAGCTCAGGTCATGATCCCAGGACCCTGGGATCGAGTCCAGCATCAGGCTCCTTGCTCAGCGGGGAGCCTGCTTCTTCCTCTGCCTGCCACTCACCCCGCTTGTGCTTGCTCTCTCTGACAAATAAATAAAATCTTTTAAAAAAATTAAAAAATAAGGGCATCTGTGAGTAAAAAAAAAAAATCTGAAACAGAGAAAATATGTAAAATTTAGTTTATTCCTGAGTCACTTATATAAGACTGATCATTTTTAGGCATTACAAAGAGAAGAAAGTGTTCCTAAGCTGCTCCTTTCCTGAAAGAGCATTCTGTGCATCTGCTATTGACATCAAAGTTACTTGTCTTCTGGTTAGGCTACTGTTTAACTGAGCATTTAAAAATCACCCATTGCCCAGCTCACTTTTGTAGGAAGCATTTCAGTTCCAAATTTTATCAGCGGGATTGCAAATCTGATATCTCTACTACCATATTTCCATCCAGTTTTGTTGGTATTGAAGAACCGTCAGTATAGGTTAGAGAACATTGAGTGAAATTGATAATTTGAGATTTCAAGTTGGCATGGAAAGGTTTGGATTATGGGATGGTGGAGCTGGAGGGCTGACCAGTAAGGACAGCAGCAGACAGCAGCACTTGCAACTCGTGAGGACTTGCAGAGTCTGGTATTTGAATCCAAAGCATGTGCCATTTGGGCCTTTCCAAACTTACCTTCCCTTTTATTCATTGTTTCCTTTTGTGGAGGTGAAAAGTAGCCTGATAGGACCTGGTATCTCATTTATGTCTTAACACTTTATTTCAGACTTCTCTGGGTTGTTATGAGAACTGAATTAGAACAGTGCTTGACACATGTAAGAGCTGAATAAAAGTTAGCCATTACACATAAAATCTGATTGCTATTAAATAATACAAATATTGCTCCCTGTTTTACATATAAAAGAGTTGGGTCTATGTAATTCTGTGAAATTGTGTTGTCCCAGATTGTTACACCTCATTGCTCTGTGCTGCTTCCTGCTGCCTCATTTAATAATGTAAATAAAGTTTTATTGAAACACAGTGATGCTCATGTGTTTCAAGTATTGTCTATGGCTGTTTTCATTCCACAGTTGAATAGATGTGACAGAGATTTTATGATTTGCAAGACCAAAAATATTTACTATCTGGGTGTTAGAGGAAAAGCTTGCTAACCCTTGGTATATAGGGTCTTCTGGTCCAGAGAAAAAGGAAATGAAAAGTTCTCAATTATGAAACAGCTTTTGAGAGCAGTATTTTAGTCTTCATCTCTTTTCCACCCCATCCTGAAGCCAATGATTTTATATAAGAGAGGATAGTATCAAATGTTTTTTTCACATTTTCATTTATATTGCTACCAAAGAGCTGATTGTGGAGAACTGTAAATTAATAAAACACCAGATTTCAGTAAACTGTAAATAACTTAGAGATTTGAAGTAACTCCTCTCATAATAAATGAAAAACTAAACCCCCAAAATTTGTGGAATATTTCTTTTCACTTAAGAATAAGTACCTATGGCCTCATTGGCTCACAGTACACATGGGACACAGCATGTTACTACCAAGTGAAAAGAACTTTTAAAACCAATCTTTGTTTTAAAATGTATCATTAATATTATCTGAATCACTCAGATTCAGAATCATCATGAACAGAATGAACACAGACCTAAGATAAAAGTTTGAATTTAGACCTGATTTTAAATTGAATTATGTATATGATTTTAGAGAATATGGTTTTGCTGGTGTGATAATGTTTCAAAAGTGAATCTGCTTTATGCATACATGGCTTTTCAGAGCAGTCTCCTTTCTGGCAGGAGAATATCAGACAAGTGGTGTTTTTTAGACAGCAAGGCAGATGGCTCTATTTCTTCAGTACGGGGTATGCCAACCAAAAGAGACAGCTACACGAATGTTAACCCCTGAGGGAATGAGAAAACAATTGCTGTCAGTTGTTCTTTATAAGCCTGTGGCTTGAATTCAGAATGATGTGGAAAAGTAATCTTGTCTTTTAAGAAAAATAGGCATTAAATGCACAAGCACAGCCTATAATCTCAGTTCTCACTAAAATTATGGTGTAATTACTTAAACTCTTAGTCTGACATTTCTGGGATAATGTGGTGCAGACTACTTAGGCCTGATATACCGCTTCCCAGTTCCCATTAAAAAACATCTATGAAGGTGACAAACATGGGCATTTGCACTATAAAGCAAATGCCATGTGCCAAGATCGGAGTAGAAGCTTCCTGAATGATGTTTGAGACTAATTTTGGACTATATAGCACATGTTCTACTTCTGAACTAGAACAGGGCAAATAGTCCCCCACAAAGTAGGACACAGTTTAAAAATTGATTGACTTACCATGCCTAACTTCAGGAAGCACAGGGATTATACTGAGTGGCAAAAGTTTGTCTTTTGCAGACTTTTGAGCCAGTCAGACCAGTGTCCCTAACCTGCCCTTTCCCTGTCTCCACTAGTTATTTTCTATTTATTTTCACCTGAAAACTGTCACTCCCAATATGTCACCCAGCAGCAGGAGCTAGGGGGGAGATGGCCGAGGGTATACTACACCCCCGAATGCATGTAATTTAAGGAAAGGCTTTTTAAATAGGGCTGTTGGTGCTTATGTTTCGTGTACTGTGCATGTGACAGCTGACAGGAGTACCTAGCAGAGTAGGAAGAGTTATACTCTGTCCACATGCTTACATGGGAGGGAATATGTGTCACACTACCATTCAAGCCGAGAGTTGGACACATCTCATTCCAAAGTTTCAGTCTGAGAGGGAGAACTTGCCAGCATTTAGTGGGCGTTGAGGAGACTAAGGACGTGTTACCTGTCTGCAAGAATATAAGATCTAAATAGAACTTGTGCTCAACAGACATAGAAGATGCCTAGCATGTGGCTTTTGAAAAGATTCTAAAATATGAAGAATTACTTTGAAGACATAGTGCATCTCTCTGAAAATGATTACATGTAAGCAAATTTACTATAAATTTATAACCGGTGTAAATCTTATGTATTAAAAAAATAATCATGGCCTCAAGTAAAAAGGAAACCAGAGAACCCTGAAGAACAGGATGAGATTGACAGCAGAAATGTTAAAACTCGTTGAAATAAAAGAATTCAAGGAAACCAAACTTGTAATAAAATTTAATATTTATATTAAGACAATCAAAAGAAGACTTGCTACTTGAAAAAATGGAAAGAGTAATATGGATGACAAATTTGATAATATGTTCAGAATGCAGAGGGAAAAAGTGACAAAGATATGTAAGTGTGAAAAGTGGATGTGGATGACAGATAACAGGTCTTCAGTTCAACAGGTGTTCCAGAGCAGGAAACCAGAGCAGTACTCAGGGAAATCGTGATTGAACTTTCCTGTGCCAGGGAAGAGTGTGAGTAAATATCAAAAGGGTCCCCTGAGAACCAGTCAGAAGTAATGAGAAAAGGTTTCTACTTAGATCTATCCTGGAAAAATATTTGAATTGTAAGGATAAAACAAGCCCAGGAGATAAAGCAGGTTACCTACAAAGGAACACAAATTAGGTTTGTCTCAGTATTTTGTCTATTAAATGTCAGAAGTCTGTGGCCTTGTAACCATATTCAGCTAAGTTGTTCATACGGAATAAAATGGCTGTTCTCAGGTGTGAAATAACAGCATTCATATTTCATTCCTTAAAAAGCTATTCAGATAAATATTTATGCATGGAGGAGGCCACTCTTGGATTTTAGCTTATTTCTCGACTTTGAACGGGGAGTGTGAAGCCACATAGCCTCCTGACCTTTTGGGAGGTGAGGATGCATTTATGTGGCATGTCTGATGATTGGCGGTTAGCAACACAGGCTCTCGGGGCTAGTCCAGCTCCGCTGATCAGGAAGTTGGGTCATCCGAAGGAAAATGGATCCCAAGTTACAGTTAGAGCATTAAAAACCAACCAACCAAACATAAAACTAAAAATAATCCGACTAGATTTCCTTTATAAAAGCTATATTTCAAATAAAATAACTCAAAAACTTAAAGGAATGAAATTGGTAAATGCAAACAGAGAACATAGAAGTTCTCTTATTGCAAGACAAAGCATTAAAATGGGACAGAAGTAATTCATGAAGATGAAAGGTATAAGCCACAGTAAAATAATTTTTATGGGATAGGTTACATCATATTAAATATTACTGGAAGACACAAAGAAAAGCAGAGTAATGAGACATACTACTGTGTTTCTTTTGGATAGACTAAGTTAGATAAGAAGAATGGTAGAGGTTATGAGTACTCTAATCATTAAGGCTGCTCTAAGAGACATTGAGAGCTTTACCCTGCAAATAGAAATGACGTCTTCTTAGGGCCCCAGGGAAATTTTTTTCTAGATCATAAATCTAAACTTCCAACAAACTGAGAATAGTACAAAATACATTCCCTAACCACAATGAAATTTCAAAAATGTACATGAAAGTTTAAAAAAAACCCAGATTCTTGAGTGCCCCCGCATTTCCTAAATAACTTTTGATTGGATCAAAGAGGAAAACAAAACTAACAAAATGTCTAGAAGAAGTTCTAGAAAAAAATTATGGGAAGTGCATATTAACATGAAGATGTGATCAAAGCAGGACATAGAGGGAAAGTAATGTATTTAAATTTCTTAGCAAAAGTGAATAAAAATCAAGCACTTCAGCTCAGATGTTATAAATGAAAAAAATGTATTTTTTTTAAAATTAAACAAAAATACTAGAGGGTGCCTGGGTATCCCAGGGTCCTTGGTTCAAGCCCCGCATCTCATCGGGCTCCCTGCTTAGCGGGGAGCCTGCTTCTCCCTCTCCCTATGCCTGCCGCTCCCTCTACTGTACTGTCTCTCTCTCTGTGAAATAAAGTCCTAAAAAACCACAAAAATTCTTGAAAACAGAATAATAGTACAATTGATAAATTTAAGTGTTATTTGGAGAAAAAGGTAGGACTTTAGATAGCCTAATTGAGACCGAAAACAAAACATGAAAAATTTGGGAAGGGTAATTAGGAAAAATGTATTTTGTGTGACTATACAGTTGACCCTTAATGTGGGGTAAAGGGGTGCCAACCATATTTAACTTTTGACTCTCCAAAAACTTAATAGCCTGTGGTTTACCAGGAGCCTTATTTTTAACACATTTTGTACGTTATATTGTATTCTTACAATAAGTAGAGAAAAGGAAATGTTAAGAAAATCATAAGAGAAAATACATATACTATACTATATTTATAGAAAAAAAATCCTCACATAAGTGGATCCGCCCAGTTCAAACGTGTGCTGTTGAAGGGTCAACATATATTCATAAATACAAAGCTCAAGTGGATACTTTTCTAGGAAAAATTAAGTTACTCAAATTGACTTGAATAGAGAAAACCCTATTAAAACCCAAATAAAGATTTACAATATTAATAGCAGAAAGTGAGGGTTAAAGAGCTAGCCATGCCCCTCAGCACACATACACTCAGTTTTGTTGCTGAATTCTTCCAAACAGATCATAAGTATGGTACTTATTCTTCCTGAACATAGATGAGAAACTTTTTTTTTTTTAAAACTTTTTACCACCCTGTTGGTTGTCTTTCAGTCATCCATTTTTCCTTATTTTCTTCCTAAAAAGATTGCTGATTTTGTCAGGAATCCATTCCATCCTTAGCTCTTTGGGGTGGGCTATGATTAGTCTAAGAGCCAATTAATGGGAAGGAAATGGTCCCAGCACCATTTGTTGAACAGACTGTTCAATGGAAAAGAAATGGGCTTTTTAACAAGTGGGACAATTGTGTATCCACATGCAAAATGATGAATCTGGGGCCCTGACTCACACATACACTAAGATCAACTCAAAATGTATCACAGATCTAAATATAAGAGCTCAAAAGACAAAACTCTTAGAAGACATAGGGCCAGGCAGATACTTCCTTAGATGTGACATGAAAACCACAAGAGATAGATAAAAACAACTTGATAAATTGAACTTTATAAAAATTGAAACTTTTGTGCTTCAGAACACACCCAGTTGCCTCTTACCACCTTTTTAAAACTAGAAAGAGAGCCCATCTGATGACAAATCTACTACCTCGAGAGGACAGAGCAGAAGGCAAAACCCCGAGTTTTTGAGATTGTCGGGCCCCCGAACTAAAGAACCTTAAAATTAGCGCCACCTCTGTAGTGATAATTACGTGAGATGGTTAGTTTCCTTTTTGTGAAAGTTTGAGTTGGAGATTCTGTTATGTGTAGTTGAATGGATCTTAAGGGATATACACTGAAATAAAAACAAGCTAGCCTTAGAAGATAGCACATGATGTAAGATAGCAGACTCTGTAGACTATATTGGCAGAATTGCAAATTATAAAGATAGATTTTATTTCAAAAGAGAATTACCTAAATTCTGACATTCTAGAATTTTACTTTTGGTTGTTTTTCCAACTGCAGGATTTTGATGATGAAACTTAAATTTTAGAAACTAGAATCCAGCAGTTAATTTAAAAATAATATCAAGTGGAATTTTGCTCAGTACTAAGAATAATATAATTGAAATTATGTACAAACCAATGGAAAATTATATAGTCTGAATAGGTGTTAGGAAGTTACTTGGTAAAATTTAGTATCCCTTATTTTAAAAGGAAAACTTAGAAGGACTGAAGGGTGTGTTCCATCTTAACGTCGTCAAAGATGGGTCTCAAATTAACAGTCAACATCATTTATTACAGTGTAACTCTATAAACACTTATTTAAATATCCCAAATAAAGTTACCAAGGCCATTGAAAAAATTTTTTGGAAGTGCGACACAATGTTAATTTGATACTGAAAAATAAACAGCAAATGGCAGAAAGGAAGCAAAATTATTGTAATTCAAAGGTATTAGATGGCTAGAAAAACCAAAAAAGGCAACTGATGAACTATTAGAAGCAATTTGCTAGGGTGCTTGTTTACAAATGAAGTGTTCAGTGCTTTGAAAATATCAGGTTCTTCCCCACCCCAGGCCCTTTATATATGATGTTCCCCCTGCTTGGACCAATTCCTAACCATCCTTTCCCCGCTCCTTACCACACACACACTTGGTCAACTCATTCAACCTTCAAATCTCAGATTAAGTGACACTTTAGAGAACTTTGACTTTTCAAAGTTGGGTCCCTTCTCACACCAGTTCAGTTTCTGCTTTTCTTACATAGCAGTTATCTATAATAATAAATTATGTGGTTTTTGTTGTAGCCTGTCACTCCCTTCAGAGAACAGAGACTGTGTCTGTTTAGGTCACCATTTTATATCTAGTACCTAGATGCTATCTGCCACATAATAGACATTGAATACATATTTGTTGGTGAAAGAATAAATGTATAATAATTAAAAATAAGTTTTATGAGTAGCATATGTGTAACATGTTTAGTGATGCTATATAGCCATTTTCCTAACAGTTCCTGTGAACAACCCTCAGCACTGTCATAGACACCGATCTGGCCTCTCATTCTAATAAAGTTAATATAAGTTCATTTGCAAGAATACAGGCATACCTTGGAGATGTTGTGGGTTCAGTTCCAGACCACTGTAATAAAGCAAATATTGCAATAAAATAAGTCAAATGGGTTTTTTGGTTTCCTAGTACATATAAATGTTATGCTTACCCTATACTGTAGTTTATTGTGCGATACCATTATGTTTAAAAAATGTATATACTTTAAAAATACTGCTAAAAATGCTAACCATCACCTGAGCTTTCAGGGAGTCCACAGTCTTTTTTGCTGGTGGAGGGCCTTGCCTCGTCATCGATGGCTGCTGACTGATCAGGGTGGGGGCTGCTGAAGGCTGGGGTGGCCATGCCAAGTTCTTAAAATCAGCACTGACGTTTGCTGCACTGATGGACGCTTCCTTTCGTGAGGGATTTCTCTATAGTGTGGGATGCTGTTGGATAGCATTCTACCCACAGGAGAACTTCTTTCAGCCTGGGAGTCAGTCGTCTGACACCCCACTGCTGCTTTATCAGCTCAGCTCGTATGATCCTCTGAATTCTTTGTGGTCACTTCAACAGTCGTCACAGCATCTTCACCGGGAGTGGATCCCATCTCAAGAAACCAGTTTATTTGCTCCTCCATAAGACGCAGATCCTCGTCCGTTCAAGTGTGAGATGGCAGCAGTTGGGTCCCACGTTCAGGCTCCACTGCTGATTCTAGTTCTCGTGCCGTTTCCCCCACATCTGCAGTGACTTCCTCCATGGAGTCTTGAACCCCTCAAACTCGTCCGTGAGGTTTGGAATCAATGTCTATCAAACTGCTGTCACTACTGATATTTTGACCTCTTCCTATAAATTATGGATGTTCTCAGTGACATCTAGAACGATGAATCCTTTCTGGGAAGTGTTCAATGGACTTTTCCCAGAACCATCAGAGGAATCATTGTCTATGGAGGCAATAGCCTTACGGAGTGTATTTGTTAAATAATAAGACCTGAAGGTTGAAATGACTCCTTGATCCTTGGGCTGCAGAATGGATGTTGTGTCAGGCATGAAAACATTTATCTTGCTGCTCATCTCCATCAGGACTCTTGGGTGACCAGGTGCACTGTCAGCAAGCAGTACTATTTTGAAAGGAATCTTTTTTCTGAGCAGTAGGTCTCGACAGTGGGCTTACTGTTCAGTAAAGCATGTTGTAAATAGATTCACTGTCATCCAGGCTTTGTTGTTGTGTTTATACGGGACAGGCAGAGTAGATTTAGCCTAATTCTTAAGGGCCCTAAGATTTTCAGATTTTCAATGGTAAATGAGCATTGGCTTCAACTTAACGTTACCAGCTGTATTAGCCCCTGACAAGAGAATCAGCTTGTCCTTTGAAGCTTTGAAGCCAGACGTTGACTTCTCTCTAGGTACATAAGTCCTGAAAGCCCTGGACGGCATCTTCTTCTATCAGGCTGTTCCATCGTCACTGAAAATCTGTCGAGTGCAGCCACCTTCAGTAAGGATATCAGCTAGATCTTCTGGATAATTTGCTACTGTTTCTATGTCAACATTTACCACCTGTTCATCTTGTACTTTTATATTTGGAGAAGTCTTCTTTCCTGAAACCTCATGAACCAGCCTCTGCTAGCTTCAAACTTGTATTCTGCAATTTCCTCACCTCTCTCAGCCTTCATGGAATTGAGAGTTAAGGCCTTGCTCTGGATAAGGCTTTGGCTTAAAGGGAATGTTGTGGCTAGTTTGATCTTTTATCCAGACCACTCAAACTGTCTCCAAACTTCCCATTCCCAATAAGGCTGTTTCACTTTCTTATCATTCGTGTGTTCACTGGACTAACACTTTTAATTCCTTCAAGAATTTTCCTTTGCATTTACTACTTGGCTGTTTGGTGCAAGAGGCCTGGCTTTTGGCCTGTCTCAGCTTTTGACATGCCTTCCTCACTGAGCTTAATCATTTGTAGCTTTCAATTTAAAGTGAGAGACTTTAGTCTCTTACTTGAACATTTAGGGGATCTTGTGGAGTTATTAATTGGCCTAATTTCAATGTTGTTGTGTCTCAGGGAATAGGGAGGGCCCCCAAGAAGGAGAGAGATGGGGGAATGGCTGGTCTTTGGAGCAGACAGAACACAAACATGAAGTTCAGTGTCTTAAATAGATGTGGTTTGTGGTGCCCCCCCCCCAAATTACAATATAAACACCAAAGGTCACTGACCACAGATCACCATAGCAAATACAGTGAAAAAAGTTTGAAATATTGTGGTGATTACCCAGATGTGACTCAGAGACACAAGTGAGCAAATGCTATTGGAAAAATGGTGCTCAATGCAGGGAGGGTTGTCACAAACCTTCAATTTGTTTAAAAAAAAAAACCCCAAACAATACCTTTAAAGTGCAATCAAGCAAGTTATGCCTATAAATATTTATGAGTTGTGAAGAAAATTTTAGAAAATGGACAATGAGGGCAGGCTTGCCTTTGCACATAAGCTTATGATAAAGTTGTAATTATTAGGGCGCCTGGGTGGCTCAGATGGTTGGGCATCTGCCTTCGGCTCAGGTCATGATCCCGGGGTCCTGGGATCGAGTCCCGCATCGGGCTCTCTGCTCCTTGGGAGCCTGCTTCTCCCTCTGCCTCTCTCTCTCTGTCTCTCATGAATAAATAAATAAAAATCTTAAAAAAAAAAAAGTTGTAATTATTAAATCATTGCAATATTGGCTCAGGGATAGCAAAATGAAATACAGTCTAGAAGTAAACTCAAGTATATGTGGAGATTTAGTATATTTCCAATATTTTTTATTTTAAATTAGTAGAAAAAATATAGGTGATAGCCAGTCTTTAAGGTGGCCTCCAGTGATCCTTGCCTCCTAGTGGTTTCACCCTTTTAGCCCCTTCTCATAATTGGGTAGGGCTGATTTATGTAACTTAAAGGATATTATGAAAATGATAGTGTACATCTTCCCAGGTTGGATTATAAAAGACATGGCAACTTCTGTCCTATACTCCATTGGATCATTTGGTCTGGGGCAAGCCAGCCACTGTGTCGTTAAGGACACTCAAGCATCCCTATGGAGGGGTCCATGTGGGGAAGAACTGATGCCTTAGTCAACCCCCCAGTCAAGAACTTCTTTATGACAAAGAAATGATATGAGTAAGGATGAAAGAAAAACCACAAATTAGGAAAACATGTTAGCAACTTGTATTATAAAAGGCAATATCTCTTAAAGAACTCTTGAAAATCATTCATAAGAGTCTCTTTATAGATGGGATGGCTGAGGACATGAACAGGCAATTCACAAAGTAGAAATACCGATACAGGAATGAATAATAGTTATCCAAGAAATATAATTAAGAACAAGGTAAAATATGATTTTTCATATCAGGTTGGCAGAGGTTAAAAAGACTATGAGGTTAAAGAGATTTCTGGATCTGCAGCAAGTTTAGAAAACATGGGTGGGAATGTAGATTTATCTCCCCTTTCTGGAGGGCAGTCTGACAACATGTCTCAAAGTGCAGATACAAAGTGATTACCACTGTGTCTTTAGCTATTCTACTTGTATAAATGTATTCTGTGGTACAGAAAGATGTATATATTACTATGAACTGAATGAGAATCTTTGGGCTAGTCAGATTTCCTGTGCTTCTCCTTCCCCCCCTCCCCCCATGTCCCACCTCTTTTGTTTCTGTTTCCCTTTTCAGAAATTCCTGTTGGACCCTCCTGGATTTATTCTCTACTTTTCTGAGCCAGTGGTGCTTGTCTGTTTTTTCTTTGTTTCTTCTTTATATTAATAATTCCCTTAACTTTTAATTTTTTTTAAATTTTTAATTTTTAAGCAATCTGTATACCCAACATGGGGCTCAGACTCACAGCCCCAGGATCAGGAGTCACATGCTTTACCAAGTTGGTAGAGCTAGCCAGGTGTCCACAGTAATTTCCTTGACTTTAACTTCTGTGTTGCCTACTCTCTTCTGCCATGTCTATTCTAACATTTAAGTATACTTCAGAAGTTTTGTTTTGCCAATTACTTTTAACTTCTAAAAATACTTTATCATTCCTGGGGCACCTGAGTGGCTCAGTGGGTTAAGTGGCTGCCTTCGGCTCAGGTCATGATCCCAGGGTCCTGGGATCGAGTCCTGAGTCAGGCTCCCTGCTTTGTTTGTTTGTTTAATCTTCTTCCTTCTCTCATGTTGTTAGATAGTCTCCAAGGCCTGATGATCCTTGGCTAACTGTTCAGTTATGAATGAGGACCAGGTTAATTAGCAGGTTTCCTCTTCAGGTATCTAGGTCTGTTTTTCCAGCTCTCTCTTCCCTTGAATGGGAGGGTGTCCTGCACCTTCAATGTAGAGTGTAGAGCACATTGCTTGGCAGTTTTCCTTGTTGGGTGCTGCCTGGATCGGAAGTGGGCAAGTGAGATGGGTTAAGAAGGACTTTATTTCGTTCTGAAGAGCTTCACTGTCTTGTATTCCCACGCACAGTTGCTGCTGCTTCTTCCTCCCCCCTCCCCACCCCCATCCCTATCTTTTGCAGGGTTTTGGAGTTGTCATCTTCTCTCAAGCTCTAACATCTGGGAGCTTTCCCCAGATAAATCCTCCACTTTGGGTTGTGTGTGGTATGCTTACTTGTCCAGCTATTTCAGACTCTACTTTTTAATCAACCTACTGAGCCAGTGGTGCTTGTCTGTATTTGTTGACTCTGAACTAGAAGCTTCTCTTGGATACCTTGAGAACTGCTCTCATTCTTCTGTTTGGGGCCACAATTATCCTTGCTCTTAACTTCTAGGAGTCCCTTATATTTTTGATCCCTCATTTTTATGATTTCTGGGCATCCATAAAATATTTGGTCTGCTGATGGCACCATTTTTTGCGTTCCAGGATTCTTCAATTTTACTTCGATACAGAAGTCTTTTCTCTCAGTTTACACGACCTTTGGTGGGAGGAGAATAGACACTTGTGCTCAGATGACCTGTTCTTATTTTGTATGTTATTTCCATGAATTTTTCTGAGATTTTAAGTTTTCTTCTGCTTACTGTATTAACTGTTTACTCAGGGGTTAGGAGTGTGCACATATCCTTGTTTTACACATGAGAAAATGCTGAAATCATGGTTAGGATTCAGATCCAGACTCCAAAAACCCATCCTTGTAGCCCCTAACCCCTTTACTATCTTCTCTGGGTGTTAGTTTGGTGCCTCTCTTTTATGCTATTTGTTTATCTAAAGGTTTTGTGTTCCTTGCATTTCTGTTCACATCTGTAGGTAAGGAACTATGAGTGTATTTCCTCAGCTCAAGAGAGAATTTCTCCTTACCTGTTGGCAAATGCAAGTTCAAATACAGTAGCTTGACTTCAGATCACTTTTCTGAGGAAAGCAGGGGGCATGTTGTAGGGCAGGGCGTTCACTTAACTGGCCTGCCTGGTGAAGCAAATTGCTCCACTTACTTTATCCCTTTGTGGACTCAACTGTCTTCTCTGGTAGGGCCCCTCTTTCAGACAGCTGTGCCCATGGCCACCTACCCCTTTCCTGGAGCAAATATCCAAGTAAGGCATTTGAAGTAGGGGGACTAAGTCAGTTTTTCTACTCTCCAGTTAATTACTTGGCTAATTATCTGTGGTCAGTTCCCTCTTCTAGCCTGCACTGCACAGATAATGGGATTATTCTGAGGTTCTGCTGGGGAAACTGTTACAGGTTCCTTGTATTTCTTTAGATTTGCCATCATAGTGTCCTGTCAGTTTTAGATTTTCTCCAGAAATTCATCTGTTTCACAAATGCTAGAGTGATGGGTATTAGGAAATAATAGTAAACAAAAAGAGAAACAGAGCCTATCATGTTGGAGTTTATAGTCTCATGGGGGAGAGGGGCATTAAATAACGGACTCACAAGTGCACGTTCTCTGAGGAAAAACTGGTTTGCACTGTGGGGACATATGAAAGGGCTGACTTACTGGGAGAGGGATTGCCCTGGAATTCTACCTAGACTAAGTGACACTTGGCCTGAGATATGAAGGAACAGAAAAACAAGTAGATGAGGGCACAGGCTGTGAAAAGACCTTATAGATGAAGGGGAATGTGGTCCACTGCTGTCACTTCTGAATATTTACTATTGCTATGTGGATTTATTTTTATTGTATATTTCTTCTCTCGTTTCTTAGAGTTTTGAAAGAAAAAGATAAACTGTCTTGAACTAGTAAACCTCAAGGAATAATCTGGGAAAATTAAATTAGCAAAAACCAAAAAAGGATCAAACTTACATATCATAAATTGGAAGGCAATGAGTACACTAATACCAAAAACGTTATCATTGGGAGGTGGATATGACCTTTTTTATACTTGTATGTTTCCAGTTTTCTATGAATGTGGATTGCCTTTATAATAAAGTTCTTAAAAGAAACTTTATTTTATGGTTTGGCTTATATGTAAAAAATGCAGAGTGTGTTAATAGGTGAAGAGGAGCATACATTACGATTTTATAAAGATGTTAATATGTACTTGATGGAAATGGCATACCATTGGTAGCAAAACCAACCAATACAGTAGAAGAAAATTATACTTAAGAATTCTTACTAGTGTCTCATGATAAAATTGTTTTAAAGCTGTTAAATGGTTCATAATCTTCAAAGATTTTAAATCTTTATATCCTACAAATAGTGCTTTAAGAGTTACAGAAAAACTGAGTTTTGGATACCTTGACATCGAAGTGTCTGCACAATAGCTTGTGTGTCCTTTTGGTATTCTATCAGTTGGGATTGTATTCAGTGGCAAGTAACCTAAACACAGACAGACAATTGCTTAAATAATTTAAAGAGAGAAATGTTTATATTTAATTTTAACTTTTTTTTAAAAGATTTTATTTATTTATTTGACAGAGAGAGAGCGAGAGCAGGAACACAAGCAGGGGGAGTGGGAGAGCGAGAAGCAGGCTTCCTGCCGAGCAGGGAGCCCAATGTGGGACTCGATCCCAGGACCCTGGGATCATGACCTGAGCCGAAGGCAGACGCTTAACGACTGAGCCACCCAGGCGCCCTAATTTTAACTTTTTAAAGTTTAGGACATGGATGGTAGTTTTTTAATGGCTATAAAGGAGCCAGTCTTTGTCTTCCTGATTTACCATCCTTTTAGGGCGTCTGACTTCATGATAACGAGGTGGCGGCTGCATCTCTAGAAATTAATATTGTGATCCAGACAGGCATAAGGAGGAAGGATATTCCAGTTGGGTTTGTTCCTTTTTATCAGAAAAAATACCATTCACAGAAACCTCACCTGTTAGACTTCTCTTTATGTATCACTGGCCAGAAATGTGTCACAGAACCATCTTTAACTACAAGGAAACCTGAGAAATCAAGCTTTTGTTTTTAAAAGGGAGCTCATTGCTCTTTAAAGCAAAAGCAGAGTTCTATTAATAAGGGACAGGGTGGACATTGGTTGGGCAACTTGCTGTGTCAGCCATAGGAGTTACTTGCTTATAGATGGTAATGGAAGTCAAGAGTATGATTAAGATTGTTCAGAGGAGTATACAGAATAAGAAAATCAATGAAAGAACCCTGAGGAACTTCAGTGTTGAAGGAACAGAATATGTATTCTCACAGGGCACTAAGGAATAACCATGAGCAGACGGTGGGAGGGTGATTACCTGGAGAGCGGAGTGTTACACAAGCCCAGGGAGATGGAAGAAGGCAGAATTTACATTGCCCTATGTGCTGGTGAGTCAGGTATGCCAGGCACCAAGGTGTGAACTTGAGGTTTAGCAAAAGGAAGCCATTGGTGACCCTGGAGAACAGTTATTTTCAATGGTGGCCGTGGGCTATGGAGTGAAGGAGGGCTAAAGCAGTGACAGTGACCGTAAATGACTCTCAGAGGTAAACCAATTCTAAGCATAGTAGAGGGGCAGGGAGAGGAGTAATTGGCGTGGGGAGATGTGGGTGTGGGAAAGGTAATACTAGAGCATGGTTGAACATTGAAGGTGTTTGAGAAAGGAGATTATAGAAGGATTGCATTTCCCAAGGGAGGTGGAAGGTGTGGCGATCCAGAACCCAGGGCGAAGGATAAGCTTGGAGGAAGGATGGATGTGTGGATACAGAGGGACTTTTGTAGCTGGGCAACAGGGAATACGAGCGAGGACCTTTTGTCTTCTGTCTTTCCTGGGAAATGAGAAAGGCATCATCCTCTGTGTTAGGAGAGAGATGGCAGGCCTGGAGTCTGGAAGGGACAGACAAGATCACTGATAACATTGTAAAGAATCTGGGAGAGTGAAAGGTAGGGACTTGGGCTGCGTTATGAGCCTGGTCCGTGGTTCGAGAACCTGCACTGAATGAAGTTCAGTCCTACCAATCTGCTCAGTGCCATTATCTTACATAAAAAGGATTGAAAAAATTTTAGTTGACATTTTTGAGTGGTACCTAAGAGCATTTTAGAAGTATTGAACCATAAATTTATACAAAAAGCAGTTAAAACACATTTTTAATAGTTTTGTCTCTTAAATTGTAGTAATGACTAACATTTGTTGAGGATCTGCTCTGACACAGACAAAAAGCTAAGCATATTCTCTGTGTTATTTTTGCAGTCTTTGTGAGAAAGGCCTACGAGGCAGGTATTATTATGGTCTCTATTTTTAAAGATGGCAGAACCTGGGCTCAAATAATTTTAAATAGCCCGTTCTAGATCACATTTGAGCCGCATCTCTTGACTCCAGAGTGGTGTTAAGTACTCTTGTGTGGATTGACTCATTTGAAATTGCCTGTGATGATGGTGGCAATGTATGGTTCATGCTAACATACTTAACAAAATATTTGCCAAGGTCAGTGGACTGCTTTGTGCTAGGACTTAACCCTGGGTATTTTAATTGCCATAATCTGTTGTAGCATTTAAAAATATTTATAGTCTTAATTATCCTGATTTTTTAAATTATCATATCACATTAATGCTAATTTTTGAATAACATACTTAGTTTCCTTTAAATTTGAGTATATTTTGATAGTGATGTTAACTTTGCCTAACTCTACTGACAAATCAGAATGGGGTGGGGAGCTGCTGGGAATATTGGCAAAAATAAAGAAAGAAGCAGACATTACAAATCTACTTTCTCACAACATGAGTAAAACATAAAAATGAACTAAACTGTGATAGTTGTTAGCCTGCTTGTTTAATCTTCATTTTACTACCTTTGTCTGTCTAATCATTGTAAGCCAAACCACAAGATAAACATCAGCTTCTTTTAAGAACATTTTTTTCTGATTATAAAAGCGATCCATAATCATAGAAAAGTTGAAAATCAAGTATATATAAAATACTTGACATGTATTTGTATTCTTCACCTCTGATTCGGTGAATGGTAGTCACTTAAGAAATGTGGATTCATTTTTAATTCAGTAGGTTTCTGACTTACTACGTACTTGTTGACTCATGATCAACATGATCCTCTTCCATTTCCTAAGCTTGTTTTGGGTGAACGGCAGGAATTTCTTACTTTATCTCTGACTTGTGAACAGGTATCACTCAGCAGTATTAATTAAATCACCCACTCTCTCACTTCACTAATAAAATATTAGTTCTTAAGTTATATTCTCATACTTTAGTTAAAAACTCCCATTTAAAATCTGAACTAAGAAATTGGAATTTTTTTTCCACATTAAAAAGTCTTTATTAAAAGGATACAAAATTACGCCTACGGTAGTGTTTGGTTATTTACAAAGCTTGTGGAGGCTATCTGGCCAACTTTTTTTGGCCTCCGTATAGTTAGATTGCATGCATATTTGAAACACTTGAAAAGTGTCTAGCTGATTGTACACTCTGTCGAAGACCTAATCTGAAACTGTGTAGTCTTGGTATTTTTATGTAACTTTTAGTTCAGGTACAAGAATTCTTTAAAAAAAGCACTGACAATTAATGATGTGATCGAGAAAAATAATTTCCCCCAAGTTAATTGCACAAATTACTGTAGACCTGAAAGATTAATGATTGTCAAATATCTTTGATGCATAGAGCCTATTAAGTGCCAGTATCATTTGAATAAATAACTAGACTAGTCCTTCTTGGACAAATGGTCTTATCCAGAGGACAGCAGTACATACTGCCCTTTTTTTATGTTTTAGAGGGACATTTTTTGAACTCTTCAGCGACACAACTTAAATGAGTTAATCTTAGGAGCCACAGTAGATTCTTATAGTTCAAAATATAAGATAGTGAAGCAGTTTAGATTTCAAAAAGTAACTATGGTCATTTTTTATACCCATTGTACTTTATAGAACTGAAGTTTATGAATAGATTCAATTTTTGTATTTTATACAGACTTAGCTTAGGCCTTAATTAGATAGAATTAATGCATGATTATCACTGTGCGTATCTGAAATGAAACTTCTTTTATAGCTATTCATAGAAGAAAACTTTGATATTTTAATATTTAATATTAACTAACATTAACATTAGTATTGAAGTTTAGCATTTAAAAAAATAAAATTATTTCTTAAGCTTTGTCTTTTAATCTTTTTATACTTTTTATTTTTTTATTTTTATTTTTTTTTTAAGATTTTATTTATTTATTTGAGAGAGAGAATGAGAGAGAGAGAGAGCATGAGAGGGGGGAGGGTCAGAGGGAGAAGCAGACTCCCTGCTGAGCAGGGAGCCCGATGCGGGACTCGATCCCGGGACTCCAGGACCATGACCTGAGCCGAAAGCAGTCGCCCAACCAACTGAGCCACCCAGGCGCCCCTCTTTTTATACTTTTTAGTGTTTTCTAGTCAACAGCAGGTTCCAAAAGAGTTAACTGGAATATACTTTATTTTCAGTAGCAATATATATAGTATTGTGTGAAGAATACTAATTTCTCTCGGAGATGGTTTCTCAAAAAGGATTCCATGGTTCAATAAATATGAGAAAGACTGCACGCTATATGCTTTTAGAAGTGTCACAATTTACATTAACAGACTGAAAGATCTGAGAAAATCTAGAGCAACAAATAAATCAATTTAGCGTTGTCTCATCCAGTGTTAACCAAAAATACTTGATGACAGAAATTCTTGTTTCACATAATACTTAGGAACATTCTAAGCACTTGCTGTGATCTTGTGTTCCATACCATTTTGGTACATACTATTACAGCTATAGTTCTCCTTCCCAGATCTTGAACCCCAACATTCAAATGTAGCAGATAAGTTCATCTGCTATGTTTATACAGACATGTGTAGATAAGCTCACCTGTGTAAACAAATACACATTTATAAGGGTATATATACACATATGTAGATAAATGTACACATATGCACATGTATTTAATCTATATGATACCTGTATAGCAGATAGAATCAGAAAATATTTGTTGAGTAAATGGATGAGAAAATCATACCAGTCCATGGCATATTCCCAACTGCCTTCTTCAAGATGCAGAAAACCACACCACCAGCCTCAACAAGGTGTGCAGTTCACAAGTATGTAGATAGATATGATCTTTTTAGGGACACCTGAAACATTAAAGACAAACTACTATCAATTTTTTGTACCGTTTCAGTATTAAGTGTGTCAAAAGTAAAGGCCCTGGATTTTGGGTCAGGACACCCAGGTTCAGGCCTACATTCTGCCATTTTCCACCCATGTGATTTTAGGCAAGTTACAGATTTTCTCTAAGTCTCAGTTTTTCTCATCGATGAAGGAAAATAATACATACCTTGTAGGATTATTGGAATATAATGTAATATATGGAATGTATTACAACTGACTTTAATTACTTGGAAATAATGCTGTGAATGCTTATTGATCCCAATATGGGGTAAAACTCTATTAAAAAAAAAACAAATGTGATTAACCTAAATTTTTAATTCCAAATATATGTTGGATAAGAAAATCCTATTTGTTTTGTTTTCGAAGACAATTTTAAACTATGAACATAAAAATATATTTTTCTGATTAGTGGAGAAAAAAATGAATGGACTTTTCCCATTCTTGTTTAAAAATGTAAAACCTTCCTCTAAAGCTTCTGAAAACTAAAAACTCCTGAAGAGTAGTCTAGTCTCTTTATGCCTTTAGCCTGAGATCCTTTGCACTTGTTAATCTTTCTGCCTGGAACATACTTCTACACATGGTGATTTGCTGCTTCACCTCGCTTCCCTGACTGCCTTAGAACTGTCCCTGTAGGTATCTCTCTATCCCTCTGCCCTGCTTTACTTTTTCTTTATAATTAGTCACTATCAGACATTTATTATATATATTGTTTGGAAGGCGAGAAATGAAGGTCACACTATGGATATTAGTAAGGTATTACAATATTTTGTAATTCTGAATTTTAACAAAATTTTTTTTTGGAGCAAATTTGTGTTTGCTTGTATAGTTTTTCATACCTGTTATTTTAGCACCTTAGAACTAATCCAGCTGTTATTTAGTAGTGATACTTCTGTAAAATTCTCTAGTAGAATTTGTATCAAATTACATGTGCTCTCTTCCCTTTCTGTATGGATATCTCTGTCTCTACATGAAGGAAGCTGTGGTAAAAATGTTACGTATTTTTACTAGCCAATAATATTAAATAAATAATGGGAAAATATTTCTCCTGACACATTGAGTTGATAACAATAGGAAATAATAGAGTTACTTATTTTAAAATTATATTGATAACTTTAAAAAATACTGTGGTAGAAATAAGACTTCTTTTATGCATTAGCATCCAGTCAAATTGTAATAATATTTTATAATGTAAGGTTATTGATATTTGAAGATGTGGAACATTTGGTTTTCCATTGTATCTGTTAGAAATGTATTGTGTTTTTTGTGGTGATACTTTTAGTACTATGCAGATTATAATTTTGGGTATCAGGAATTTCTTAACACTTTGGGTAAAAAGTTTTTCCTTTTTAAAGGGTTAGGGTTAAGGTTTTGTAAGAACATGATTTAGCTTTATGTAGCTTTATGACATAGATTTCTACAATAATTTAAAAACATTCTCACCCTTTAAAAATACTTTGGTGGGTGCGGTACCTGGGTGGCTCAGTCGGTTAAGCATCCAACTCTTGATCTTGAGGTCATGAAATCGAGCCCTGTGTTGGGCTGGCTCCATGCTGGGCATGGAGCCTTCTTGGGATTCTCTCTCTCCTTCTCCCTTTGTGCTCCCCCCGCCCTGCCTCGCAAGCACACGCTCTCTCAAAAAAAAAAAAAAAAAAATCTTATTCAGGGTTAGAAGAGCCATCTAGAGTGTCTAATTTTTCTTAAGTCCTTCATAGTGTTCGGATTCTTTGCATGTTCTCTGTTGAGGTATTTTTCTTTTCCTCCAGAAGTAAACTCTTTTGAACGTCTGTAAGTATGTTCCTTCAGGAGCTATGTCCAGTCCACCCATTCACTATTTGCAAGGAAATTCTGCTTTCCTAATGAAAATCAAACTCAGACCTTCCAGTTTGGTTTTTGATGGCAGGGAGTGTGCATGGACTGGGTGGCTTAGAGTCAGTCCTAGATACTCCATTTCTTCTGGGCTTTCTGTTAATTACAACTGCTACCACCATGTTTATCTTTTGGGAGAATGTGTGTTGGTCCCGTTTAACACTTTGGCCCAAAAGGAGACACCATATGTCATAATTGAGACAAGGCTGTAGTGTTCAAAGACATTTTAAGGACATTTTTACTGAGTACTACAGGGTAATGAAGGAATGAACACCCAGAGAGAACTCTGAATCATGAATTTAGGCATTCCAACTTCAGGGCTAAGGCATATTCATCTTTAGTGAGTTCACACTCCTGATTGGTCGTAAGTGCCTTTTTGCATTTAAGAAAAAGGTTCCCCAGTTGAGCATGTTTTCTCTGGGCTGACAGATAACAAATAGTTGTCCCTTTTAGGCACATGCCTCCTTTTCCAGGCTGAACCAGCTCTGGCCAGCGTGCATGGTTCCAGGGCATGATTTCAGCTGCCAGTCGTGCTCGCAACCTGGGCACCTTTGTGCCGGGCACATAAATATGTTGTGGCCCTGCATTGGAGTCACGTAGGTTTTTCCATCTGTCCTTTTGCCTTCACAAGGCATGGACCACCTTTAACCACCCCCTCTACCAACTGAGATTGCTTGCTTTTAGAGGGCTCTCATCTCCTCAAAGCAGTGTGGGTCAGTTGTCTTCTCCTACCTCCTCCCCTCGGGCTCACCCTCATGCTGCCTGTTTCACATCTGAAGCCCTCTCCGTTTTGGCAGTTGGCACCAGGACACAAGCTCAGCTTTCTGCTAAGACTGTCTCCCAACCAAAATAGAATAGAATATAGCAACCTACAACATCATGTAAGAGCTGCATGTGCCAGTCACAGTGGAGTTTTTATCCTACACCACGTCTCTGTATTTTGAAGGTAAACGTTCGTTTTCACTTTTGTGTTTGCAAAAGTATGTTAGCTCAGGCAGCTACGATAAAATACCATGGACTGGGTGTCTTAAACAGCAACATTTATTTCTCATACTTCTGGAGGCTGGATCAAGGATCCATGATCAAGGAGCTGGAAGATACAGTGTCTGATTAAGGCCCTCTTCCTGGTTTGCAGACTGCTATCTCCATTCATTTATTCATTCATTCATTCATTCATTCATTCAAAGATTTTATTTGAGAGAGCATGCGCAGGCTCGCATGCACGAGTTGGGGGGGGTAGGGGCAGAGGGAGAGGCAGGCTCTCCACTGAGCAGGGAGCGCGACATGGGGCTCAATCCCAGGACCCTGGGATCATGAGCTGAGCCAAAGGCAGATGCAGCTGAGCCACCCAAGCGCCCTGCAGACTGCCATCTTCTTGATGCATCCCCGTATGGTGGAGAGAGAGATCATCTCTTCTGTGTCTCCTCTTAGAAGGACACTAATCACATTCATTAGGGCTCCACCCTCATGAGCTAATTACCTCCCAAAGGCTTCACCTCCAAATACCATCACCCTGGGTATTCAATAAATGAATTTTAGGGGGACAGAAACCTATCATCCATAGCAAGAAGTATATTGCTTAAAATAATGCTTGATAAAGTTCTTGCATTTTTACTACAGGCTAGAAACTAGTCTGAGAATTTTGCATATTGGAATTAACTGAGTCCTTATAACAATGCTGCAGAGTAGCTAGTATTATAACACTTATCTTACATACAGGTGAGGAAACCGTGTCACAGAGAAGATATACATAACTTCCCCAGGACTGCCTGGCTGTTAGTGGGAGAGCCGTATTCAAACCCAAGCTGTTTTGCCCCGTAGCCCACACTATAAACCACCGTGTTCCTACAAATACATATTGCCCTAAGTTGATTCTGTATTTATATTTTGATAGAAGGAGCTCAGGGCTGGGAACCTGGAGACTCTGGCTTTGTGAGTAAACCACATTTGTGACTCTGGCAGGGTAGCTTCTTTAATCCTCAGTTATTTCAGGTATAAAACAGGGTGACTGTACAATGTTCATTGTTAAATTCCCTTCTCATTCTGAATGCTTTGGTTGTGGTATGTTCTTAGATAGGCTCTAAGGTTCAGTGGTCTCTGTCATCTATGGAGTCCCATCTCTCAAATGCTATTTGACTGAAGTAAGAAAGAAGAATGTTATTAAACCTAATTTAAAAAAGTTGTTTGAGTTTTTTACCTATGAAATGTGGACTTTATAATACCCATCGCACAGGTAATAGTTGAATGGTGGGTGTAGTTTGAAACGTGTTTTTTAGACTTCAGTGGAGGTGTAAGATATTGAAAATTATTCCTTACTAATTTTTTAAAATTTCAGATAATTTTATGCATGCTATATATGTGTATATATTTATATAAATATTATGTAATATTTTATGGAACATGTAATCTCAGTTTATTTATTTTTTTTTAAGATTTTATTTATTTGACAGAGAAAGACACAGCGAGAGAGGGAACACAAGCAGGGGGAGTGGGAGAGGGAGAAGCAGGCTTCCCGCGGAGCAGGGAGCCCGATGTGGGGCTCGATCCCAGGACCCTGGGATCATGACCTGAGCCGAAGGCAGACGCTTAACGAACTGAGCCACCCAGGCGCCCCTCAGTTTATTTTTTTTAAAGACTTTATTTGAGAGACAGAGCACGAGCAGGGAGGGGGAGAATCAGATTCCCCGCTGAGCAGGGAGGCTGATGGGGGACTTGATCCCAGGACCCTGGGATCATGACCTGAGCTGAAGGCAGACGCTTAACCGACTGAGCCACCCAGGCGCCTGAAATCTGTTTATTTTTTTTTATTTTTATTTTATTTTATTTTATTTTTTAAGATTTTATTTATTTGTGAGAGAGACAATGAGAGACAGAGAGCATGAGAGGGAGGAAGGTCAGAGGGAGAAGCAGACTCCCTGCCGAGCAGGGAGCCCGATGCGGGACTCGATCCCGGGACTCCAGGATCATGACCTGAGCCGAAGGCAGTCGCTTAACCAACTGAGCCACCCAGGCGCCCCTGAAATCTCAGTTTAAATAAGGGATCTCTATCATATTCATTCAACGTGTATTTATTGAATACCTACTATGTGTCAGGCACCATGTTTGATGCTGGAGTATAGAGAGGATAAAGAGAAGGTAGCTTGCCCAAATGGAGTTTACATTCCAGTGGTAAAGGAAGCAGATCAACAAGTAAACAAATCAGTGAATAAAATCAACAGAAGGTGTGACACCTCCTGGGCAAGAAATAGCAGCATGTTGTGATAGAGAATCACTGCTGTGATTGAGATGGGGTCAGCTTTTAAATAGGGCAGTTTGGGAAGGCTTCTGAGAGGCAGTGGCATTTTAACCAAAAGCTGACAGAGGAACAAGAATGATCCAGCTCTGGGAGGACTGTGGGCAGAGGTACAGGAAGGGGTGGGACGGGGGAGTACCATTCTTGTCCAGTTTGAAAGATTGAGTAATGGCTCCCAAAGTTACCCAGGTCCTAATCCCTGGAGCCTGTGAATGCTACCTTCCATACTGAAAGGAACTGCGTATGTGGTTGAGGATGTTAAAATGGAGAGATTGTCCCTAAGTACAAGTGTCCTTATAAGAGGGAGGCAGAGAATTGACTTGAAAAGACGTCTAAAAATAATACAGAAAGGAGAAACCAACAGTACCTTCAACACTGCTTAAAAATGTCCTCAGCTATTCAAGTTCATTGCTCGTACATTATGCTTTCCATAAAACCATAGGACATAATTGAGCTAAACTTTCTGCAAATATATTAAAAACCTGCTTCCCCCAGTTTCCAATAACAAGTTCCTCATTTCCTTTTGAGCCCTTAGCACCAGAGCCTTGAACCTCCATATTTCTACCGAGAGTCTTTTCAAGGCAGTCTGGGTTTTTTCCAGTCTTGCACCTCAGAATTCAATCCTCTAGTCGATGACCATTTCCAAGGTCCCTTCCACATTTTTAGGTTTTTGTTGCAGCAGCACCCCACTTCTAGGTACCAAAATCTGTATTAATCTTCCATTGCTGCTATAACAAATTACTACACATTTATGGCTTAAAACAACAGAAATTTGTTAACAGTCCTGGAGGCCAGAAGTACAAAACACAAGTATAAAGGGGGGGGTACAGTTAAAGTGTTGGCAGAGCTCCCTCTGGAAGCTCAAGGGAAGAATCCATTTTCTTGCCTTTTCCAGCATCCAGATCTGCATTCTTTGCATTCTTTGGTTCATCACCACTTATCTTGTATATATATATACACCAAATCTTTATCCATTTACCTATCAATGAACACTTGGGCTGCTTCCATACGTTGGCTATTGTAAATAGTGCTGCAGTAAACATGACGTGTATATATCTTTTTGAATTAGTGTTTTTGTTTCTTTGGGTAAATACCCAGTAGTGCAATTGCTAGATCATAAGGTAATTCTGTTTTTAATTTTTTTTAAAGATTGATTTATTCTAGGGGAGAGCAAGCCGGGGGGAAGGGCAGAGAGAGAGGGAGAGAGAGAATCCTCAAGCAGAGTCCCTGCTGAGTGTGGAGCCTGACATGGGGCTCGATCCCAAGGCCCTGAGATCATGACCTGAGCCTAAATCAAGAGCCAGGTGCTTAACCAGCTGAGCCACCCAGGTGCCCCTGTTTTTAATTTTTTGAGGAAACCCCATGCTGTTTTCCATAGTGGCTGCACAAATTTCCATTCCCACCAATGATGAGGAGGGTTCCTTTTTCTCCACAAACTCACCAACACTTGTTATTTCTTGTGTTTTTTATTTTAGCCATTCTGACAGGTGTAGAGTTGTATCTCATTATGGTTTTAATTTGCATTTCTTTGAGGATTGATAATGCTGAGCATCTTTTCATGTCTTTTGACCATCTGTCTGTCTTTGGAAAAATATTTATTCAGGTCCTCTGCCCATTTTTTTTATTCTTTTCTTTTTTTTTTTTTTTTAAAGATTTTATTTATTTATTTGAGAGAGAGAATGAGATAGAGAGCATGAGAGGGAGGAGGGTCAGAGGGAGAAGCAGACTTGCTGCTGAGCAGGGAGCCCGATGTGGGACTCGATCCCGGGACTCCAGAATCATGACCTGAGCCGAAGGCAGTCGCTTAACCAACTGAGCCACCCAGGCGCCCTCCTCCGCCCATTTTTAATTGGATTTTTTTTTGTGTTGAGTTGTGTAAGTTCTGTATATATTGTGCATATTAACCCTTTATCGGCTATGTCATTTGCAGACATCTTCTCCTATTCAGTAGGTTGTCTTTTTATTTTGTTGATGGTTTCCTTCACTGTGTAAAAGCTTTTTATTTTGGTGTAGTCCCTATAGTTTAATTTGGCTTTTATTTAATTTGCCAGAGGAGACCTATCTAGAAAAATGTTATTATAGTTGATGTCAAAGAAATTACTGCCTGTGGTTTTTTTCCTAGGAATTTTATGGTTTCAGGTCTCATATTTAGGTTTTTAGTCCAGTTTGAGTTTATTTATGTGGATGGTGTAAGAAGTGGTCCAGTTTCATCCTTTTGCATGTGGCTATCTAGTTTTCACAACACCTTTTGTTGAAGATACCATCTTTTCTCCATTAGATATTCTTGCCTCCTTCGTTTTAGATTAATTGACCAAAAAGCATGGGTTTATTTCTGGACTCTGTTGTGTTTGGTTGATATGTGTGTTGATTTTTCTGCCAGTACCATATTGTTTTGATGACTACAGCTTTGTAGTATATCTTGAAATCTGGGATTGTGATACCTCCAGCTTTTTTGTTCTTTCTGAAGATTGCTTCAGCTATTCCGGGTCTTTTGTGATAGGATACAAATTTTAAGATGATTTTTTCTAGTTCTGTGAAAAATGTTGTTGGTATTTTGACAAGGATTGCGTTAAATCTTAGTATGGACTAAGTATGGACATTTTAGCAATATTTGTTCTCCCAGTCCATGAGCATGGAATATCTTGCCATTTGTTTGTGTTATCTTCAGTTTCTTTCATCACTGTGTTACAGTTTTCAGTGTGTAGGTCTTTTACCTTCTTAGTTAATTCCTAGGCATTTGATTCTTTTTTGTGCAGTTGTAAATAGGATTGTTTTCTTAATTTCTCTTTCTGCTACTTCATTATTAGTGTATAGAAATGCAAATGATGGGGCGCCTGGGTGGCTCAGTTGGTTAAGCGACTGCCTTCGGCTCAGGTCATGATCCTGGAGTCCCGGGATCGAGTCCCACATCAGGCTCCCTGCTCAGCGGGGAGTCTGCTTCTCCCTCTGACTCTTCTCCCTTTCATGCTCTCTGTCTCTCATTCTCTCTCTCTCAAATAAATAAATAAAATCTTAAAAAAAAAAAAAAAAGAAATGCAAATGATTTCTGCACATATGTATCCTGTGACTTTACTAAATTCATCTATCAGTTCTAGCAGTTTTTGGTGGGAGTCTTTAGGGTTTTCTATATAGAGTATCATGTCATCTGCAAATAGTAAAAGTTTTACTTCTTCTTTAGAGTTTGGATGCCTTTTGTTTCTTTTTGTTGTCCAGTTGCTGTGACTAGCACTTCCAGTACTGTGTTGAATAAAACTGGTGAATGTGGACATCCTTGTCTTGTTCCTGACCTTAGGGGGAAGCTCTCAGTTTTTCCCCATTGAGTGTGACATTAGCTGTGGGTTTTTCATGTATGGCCTTGATTATGTTGAGGTATGTTCCCTCTAAACCTACTTTGTTGAGGGCTTTTATTGTGAATGGATGTTGTACTTTGTCAGATGCTTTTTCTGCATCTCCTGAATTGATCATACAGTTTTTACCTTTCTCTTGTTAATGTGATGTATGACATTGATTGATTTGTGAATATTGAGCCACCCTTGCATCCTGGGAATAAACTCCACTTGACTGTGGTGAATGATTTTTTTATTGTATTGTTAGATTTGGTTTACTTATAATTTGTTGAGGATTTTTGCAGCCATGTTCATCAGGGATATTGGCCTGTAGTTCTCGCTCTCTTTTCTTTTTTGTAGTGTCTTTTTCTGGTTTTGGTATCAGGGTAACGCTGGCCTTGTAAAATGAATTAGGTTTTCCTTTCTCTTCTATTTTTTTGGAATAGTTTGAGAAGGCTGGGTATGAACTCTTCAGATATTTAGTTGAATTCACCTGTGAAGCCATCTGGTCCGATGTACTGGGTTAAACAGTGTTCCCCTAAGTTCATGTTTACCTGGAACCTATAAATGTGACCATATCTGGAAATAAGGTCTTTGCAGCTCTAATCAAGTTGAGATGAGGTCATACAAGATTAGGTGGTCCCTAATCCAGTGACTGGTGTCCTTACATGATGAGGGGAATTTGGACACCATGACAAACAGGGAGAATGCCACGTGAAGGCAGGAGCAGAGATAGAAGTTACGCAGCACCAGCTATGGGGCACCAGGGATTGTCGGCGGCCACCAGAAGGTGGGACAGAGGCATGGTGCGGGTCATTCTTCTGAGACCCCAAGAAGGAGCCGGACCTGCTGACCTCTTCATCTTGGAGGAGTTCAGTTCTCCAGAACTGTGAGACAACAAATTTCTGTTGTTTTAAGCCCACCCAGTTTGTGGTATTTTGTTATGGCAGCCCTAGGAAATGAATACATCTTCTAGCACGTAAAAATTAGATAATGGACTCTAGCACATTAAAAAAAAAAAAATAGAAAAGGCCACTTTTTCACAGTGTCAATGTTTACTGTGGCTGCTTTCCAAATTTGGAGTTGTGGAAGTTAAGTTGCTACTTTAGCTCCGTGGTAATGCCTAACTTTTTGCTCCGGGTAAGATTTAGAGTGGAGTAAAAAGATCTTAAACACAGAATCAACATTAATATCAAACTGAGAAGGGACAAGAAAGAACTAGAAGGAAGGTTGAATAAGATGGTGCCAGGTCTTCTGCAATTTGTTTCTTGTAATTTTTGCCCTGGGCTGGCCAGGGAAATAATAGATAGACTCTACAGAAGTCAACTCTTAAAAGTGATTTTTCTATCATTCTTTTCCTCTGTCCTATCAACCCCACATGACCTTTTTTCCCCCTATGCAGGACTTAGAAATGCACTTCAAATGTAAGCAGTTACTTATCGCAATGCCACAAGTAAAAGGATGCCTCATTTTGTGCAATAGAGTTGTCTCTGGAAATTTCTCTTTAAAGTACATTCAGGAGTTATTTTTTCCTTTCAGTTTTTCTACTGGGAATAAAAGATTTTTTCCTGCAAGAAAATAACTGAACCCAAAATGTATTTTACAAATTATTTAAAAGTAGATAAAGGTATCTGATTAGCAAACAATAGAAATATTTTTAAGAGTATTTATCATATATTCACAATAGCAAAATATACTATAAAGTTAAAAAAACACAAATCCTTTATAGAGGTATAAAAAGAGGCATAGATAAATGCACTGATGTTCCACATTTACAATGCAAAGTATCAATATGATAAAGATGGCAGTTATCCCCACATTATTTCATAAATTCAGTTCCAGTTAATAACTGAATACTTAAAACATTTTTCAGCACAGACATTTTTAAACTTCGCAAAAGTAAAGAGAATAGTTTAATGAACCCCATGTGCCCATCATCCAGCTTTGACAGTTACCAGCATTTTGGCAATCTTGTTATAGGGCCAGGGATTTAAGGGGAGAATGTAGTGTTGTTTCATATTCCTGGAGAATTTTAAGATTTTATTTATTTATTTATTTGAGAGTGCATGTGCAAGTGGGCAGGGTGGGAGTGGGAGAGGAGCAGAGGTAGAGGGACAAGCCAACTCTGCCCTGAGCATGGAGCCCCATGTGGGGCTTGATCTCAGGACCCTGATTCATGACCCTGAGATCATTACCTGACCAAAACCAGGAGTCAAACGCTTAACCTACTGAGCCACCCCGGGGCCCCTTCCCAGAGAATTTTAAAACAGGTCCAGAGATTGTCATGCCATTTTTAGCTATAATTGCTTTACCTGTAATCTCTAACTTAGTACTTATTTTTTAAAGACATAACTACTAGTTCATTATCATACCTAAAGAAATGAATATTTATTCCTTAATATCATCTAATTTCCCATCCGTATTCTGATTTCTCAGATTGTCTCTAAAAAGGCTTTTTATAGTTGTTTTATTTGAATCTGGATGTAAACACAGTCCTTACACTGTATTTGATTATTTGATTTTAATGTCCCTAAGCCTCTTTTATTTTATAATGGCCTCTGTTTTTATTTTACGCAGTTGATTTGTTGGGTGTGTGTATGTTTAAGTGTGTGTGTTCTGGTGTTATGAACCTGATGCCTCTCTTCCTCCACCTGAGCCTTTAGCGTCCACTGATGCTTATTGCCCAAAATCATTATTCCTTGGGGGTTGAAACACAGTGCATTTCTTTTTTTTTTTTTTTTTTTTAAAGATTTTATTTATTTATTAGAGAGAGAGAGAGAGAGCACATGAGAGGGGATAGGGTCAGAGGGAGAAGCAGGCTCCCTGCTGAGCCGGGAGCCCGATGTGGGACTCGATTCCAGGACTCCGGGATCATGACCT
>NC_058407.1:173733793-173911133 GCF_002201575.2 Neomonachus schauinslandi | reverse complement strand
GGGAGCCCGATGTGGGACTCGATTCCAGGACTCCGGGATCATGACCTGAGCTGAAGGCAATCGCTTAACCAACTGAGCCACCCAGGGGCCTGAAACACAGTGCATTTCTAATTATGTCATTCCTTATGCTTTTATTAGATGGAATTCTTTATAGATCTTATCCCTCGTCAGCTATGTAGTTACTCTGAAATGTTTATACTAGAAAGGCAGGATAAATGCTTGATTTTTTTCTTTTATCTATTTTCAGAGTAGTGAACTGGTGCCTGCTTGGCTATCTACTGTTGCATAAAAATTTACCTCAAACTCAAGGGACATAAAAGAACTGTTTTTATTGTACGTCATGATTTGATAGGTCAGACGTTTTGGAAGGCCTGACTGACAGTTTTGTTCTCTGTGGAAGAAGGTGTTCTGCTGGTGGATGGGCAGGTCTGGAGAGTCCAAGATGGCTGCACTCACATGTCTGGCATCTTGGGATAGTTAGAAGGGTGGGCTCACCTGGGACTCTTTTTTTAAATTTTTTTATTTATTCATTCGAGACACACAGAGCATGAGCAGGAGGAGAGGCAGAAGGAGAGGGAGAAGCAGGCTCCCTGCTGAGCAGGGAGCCGGATGCGGGGCTCAGTCCCAGGACCCTGGATCATGACCTGAGCTGAAGGCAGACGCTTAACCATCTGAGCCACGCAGGCACCCCACACCTGGGACTCTTGATCAGAGAGTCTATACATGTTCTCTCAGGCGTGGTAGTGCCAGAACAGTTGGACTTTTTCCATGGCAGCTCAGAATTCCTGGAGAAGGAAAGAATTTGCAGCCATCTTTAATCTGCCATGATATCCTAGTAAATTCTACTGATGACCAGTGATTTAAAAAAATTTAGTATCATTGATTCATGAAGTTTTATATATTTGAGGTCTTTAATCTGTTTCACTCATTAGTTTTATTGGTACTCAAATTGTCACATTGTTGGCCAGGTGGGGCCCCTTTAAGTTGGATCTTAGGACATTTTGATACAACTTCATTATTATTTTTGTGGTTAAAAAACATGTATATATAATATATAACAAAATTTGTCATCTTAACCATTTTTAAATGTACAGTGTTGTGCAGCATCATCACTATTTCCAAACTACTTCATCATTCCAAACAGAAACTCTGTAGCCATTTAAGCAATAACTCCCATTCCCACCTCCACCAACCTCTAATCAAATTGTTGTCACTCTGAATTTGCCTATTCTAGATATTTTATATAAGCGGAATTGTACACTATTTGTCCTTTTGCAATTGCCTTATTTCAGTTAGCATAATGTTTTCAAGATTCATCCATATTGTAGAATATATCAGAATTTCATTCCTTTTTAGGCTGAAAGTTCCATTGTCTGTATATACTACATTTTGTGTATATCCATTCATCTGTTGAGGGACGCTTTATTTATACCTTTCAACTATTGTGAATGATGCTATGATGAACTTTAGCATACAAATATGAGTCCCTGTTTTTAATTTTTTTGGGTATACACCTAGGAGTGAAAGTGCTCATTCATAAGGTAATTTTATGTTTGGTTTCACAAAGAACTGCCAAACTGTTCTCCAGAGGCTACACCATTTTACATTCCTCCTAACAATGAATGAGGGTTCCAGTTTCTATATATCCTTGCCAACGCTTGTTATTTCCTTTTTTTTTTTTTTAACTATAGCCATTCTAGTAGGTGTGAAGTGATATACAGTATGGTTTTGATTTGCATTTCCTTAATGACTGCTGATATCAAGCATCTTATGTACTTCTCAGCAATTTGTGTATCTTTTTTGGGGAAATATCTATTCAAGTCCTTTGCCTTTTAAAATAATTGGGTTGTTTGTCTTTTTGTTGTTGAGTTTTGGAATTCTTTAGATATTTCTGGTATTAAATCATAATTAGATACATTATTTGCAAATATTTTCTCCTATTCTGTAATTTGCCTTTTCACTTTCTTGATAATATCCTTTGCACCAAAGTTTTAAATTTTGATCAGTTGGAGTTTTTTGTTGTTGTTGTTTCTCATGCTTTTGTTGTCGTATTTAAGAATCTATTGCCAAATCCAAGTTCACAGGGTCATACCCTGTTTTTTTTTTTCTAGCAGTGTAATGGTTTTAGCTCTTATATTTAGGTTGTTGATTCATTCTGAGTTAATTTTTGTATGTTAGATGAGAGAATGGTCTAACTCCATTACTTTGCATACAGAAATCCAGTTGTCCTAGCACCATTTGCTGAAGAAACACTTCTTTCCCCATTGAGTGGAGATGGCACCCTTGTTAAAATTCCTTTGGCCATACATGTATTGGTTTATTTTTAGACTCTTAAGTTCTATTCCACTGGTCTGTATGTCTCTTCTCATGCCAGTACCATACTGTTTTGCTTGCTGTAGATTTATAGTAACTTTCAAAATCCGAAGTGTGAGTCCTCCAAATTTGCTTTTCTTTCTCAAGATTGTTCTGGCTATTTGGGGCCCCTTGCAATTCCTTGTAAAGTGGCTCTTGGCATTTGATAGAGTTTGCACTGAATCTGTAGATCACTTTGGTTACCCAGGCGCCCAGCCTGTAGTGACATCTTAATATTAAGTTTTTTGATGCATGAACATGAGATGTCTTTCCTATTATTTAGGTCTTATTTAATTCTTTCAGCAATGCAATATTTTGTAGTTTTCAGTATATAATTTTTTTCACTTTCTTGGTTAAAGTAATCCCTAGGTATTTATTCTTTTAGATGCTGTTGTAAGTTTTCTTAATTCCTTTTTCTGATTATTTATAAGAGGTGTATAGAAATGCAACTGACTGGGCGCCTGGGTGGCTCAGTTGGTTAAGCGACTGCCTTCGGCTCAGGTCATGATCCTGGAGTCCCAGGATCGAGTCCCGCATCGGGCTCCCTGCTCGGCAGGGAGTCTACTTCTCCCTCTGACCCTCCTCCCTCTCATGCTCTCTGTCTCTCATTCTCTCTCTCTCAAATAAATAAATAAAATCTTAAAAAAAAAAAAATGCAACTGACTTTTTCATGTTGATTTTTGTACTCTGCAGCTTTGCTAAATTCATTTTTTAAGCTCTAATATCTTAGAAATTTTGGTGATGTTTTTTATAAATAAGATCATGTCGTCTTCAAATAAAGATCTACTTTTTTTCCAGTTTGGATACCTTTTACTTATTTTTCTTGTCTGAGTGCTCTGGCTAGAACCTTCAGGACAGTATTGAATAACTGGTGAAAGTGGGCATCTTTATTACTGATCTTAAGGGGAAAGCTCTCGGTCTTTCACCCTTGAGAATGATGTTAGCTGTGGGTTTTTTGTAAATGTACTTCATCATTTTGTGGAACTTGCCTTCTATTCATACTTTTTTTTTTTAGTATTTTTATCATGAAACGAATATTGGATTTGGTTAATCCTTTTTCTTGTAAGTTGTGATCATCATGTGGTTTTATTCTTCTGTTCTATTAATGTGGTGTTACATTGATTTTCTTATGTTGAAACACTTGCATTCCTGGGTAAATCCAACTTGGTCATGATATATAATTCTTAATATGCTCTTGGGTTTGGTTTGTTAGTATTTTGTTGAGACCCCCATTCTTTTTTGGCAGTTTTGTTACTTTCTAGAATAACAAGTTGTCTTAGTCTCTCCTTGCATGTTTCATGACCTAGCCCTGGAATCAGTCATTTCTTAAAATAGTCCTTGTTCCTTTTAGTGGAAATAGTATTTAGAAGCCACAGTTTGGGTTATTGCTTTTTGGTGTTTGCAGTGGTCAGAGCTAGGAAATACATATAAATACATATCTGTGAAATCATATACACATGAATACATATATATTCATAGTAAAATAATATGCTATACATTTATTTTAAATTAAGTGAAAAACTGAGGGTTCTATTTCAAATGAAAGATTAGTAGGGCTGCTTTGATTTTGTATTGGTGTCCCTTTTCTCTTTGGGTACAAGTCCAGCTTCCTTATGATACTCCTCGTTTGATTCATCCTATGATATAAGAATAATAGTTTAAAAATAACAATACCAACATTTCTGTTTACAAAAAGACTATAGAATGCCATTTAATGTTTCTTTGCAGTTCTTTCCCTCCCCTCACCATCTTAGCCTATATCCCTGTGGAAAGAGGTGTAGTCAAAATTCAGTATTTTAACTTGAAGTAATGGTTTTCTCTGTGTGGTTATACTGTCAACTTGATGTATAGTTTAGTTCATTTTCTATTTCAGGAATTGCTTTTCCTTTGTTTTTATTTAATTTTTGAAAATTACTATTATATGGTTTCAATGTCTCATTTTAAAACAGGATATATACAAAGAGATCAATCCATGTCCCTTTTTATTTGTATTAATTTTAGTTTCTTCTTTATTCCATAAAAAATACTGACTATAAACACTGTACTGCCTTTCTCATTTTCAGTTAACAATAAGCAAAACAATATGTACGTGATATGAGATCTCTCCATAGTAGTTTGTGGAGATTGTCCTTTTGCCTTTTCTAGCTATAGAATACTATATCCAAGAGGTGTTCTTTACATGTGGTTTGACAAACTCTTCCTAAAATTCACATAGTAGAGAGCCATGAATAGCCAAGACACAGAGAAGAAGGATTGTACCTTACTAGTTTTCAACACTGGTTATAAAATTTATTATTTAAAAGCATGTTTTTGGTATAGGGATAGAAAATAGATCAGTGGAAGAGGACAGAGAGCCAGAAAAATACCCACATAAATGTGGGACTTGCATGCGTAATAGAGATGGCATCACAGTGTCACTGGGAGAAAGAGTGAACTGTTTAATAAATTATGGCAAGATACTTGGCTATTGATATTAATAAAGATTAAAAAATTAGATCCCTACCGTACATTAGGGTCAAAAATAAATATCACAGGGTAAAGACATCAGTCTGAAAAACAAACTTCTAAAATATATATATTTTTAAAAGATTTTATTTATTTATTTGACAGAGACACAGCGAGAGAGGGAACACAAGCAGGGGGAGAGGGAGAGGGAGAAGCAGGCTTCCTGCGGAGCAGCGAGCCTGACCCTGGGCTTGATCCCAGGATCCCGGGATCACGACCTGAGCCGAAGGCAGACACTTAATGACTGAGCCACCCAGGCGCCCCTAAAATATTTTTTTTTTTAAAGATTTTATTCATTTATTTGACAGAGAGAGAGAGAGAACAAGTAGGCAGAGAGGCAGGCAGAGGGAGAGGGAGAAGCAGGCTTCCCGCTGAGCAGGGGGCCCGATGCAGGGCTCGATCCCAGGACCCCGGGATCATGACCTGAGCCGAAGGCAGCGGCTTAACCGACTGAGCCACCCAGGCGCTCCCCCTAAAATATTTTTTAAAAAATTTTATTTATTTTAGAGAAAGTGTGAGCTGGGGGGGAGGGGCAGAGGGAGAAGGAGAGAAAGAATACACATGTATAAAAATAGGTTCAATCTTACTCATAAAAGGTGGTATGCAATTTGAAACAGCGTCCATCAGGTAGTCAAAAGTGAACTGTCAATACCAAATGTTGATACAGAAGATGTGGGCAAACAGGAACTCCGGTATATTCCTGTGACAGATGTCTGCCCTAAAGAAACGTTTGTACTTGATTCATAGAAGTTTATTCAGAAATATTTATTGCAGCACAGTTTTAAGAGTGAAAAATGGGTAAACGTTGAAATTATGCATCAGAAATAGTAGATAGATAAACTGTGGCTTATTCATACCACAGAACACCATACAGCAGTTAAAATGAATGGACTAGATTTGTAGCTAGCATCATGGTTTAAGTTTCAAACCAAGGGTCAGATGGAGAAAATGTGGATCCACAGAATCTTAGGCACATGGCTGGTAGAAGTGTAGATTGTTCTATAAATTTGGAAAACGGTTTGATATTATGGCATAGTATTGAAAATCCATATACTTTACAATTTAGCCCTTTCAATACCAGTTATATATCTAAGAGAAGAAACTCTTGCCATGTATATCAGGCACATATATGTGATGTTCATGATAGAATTGTTTAATAGCAAAAATTTTGCAAACAACCCAAATGTTTAGTGAAAGGAAAGTAGATGAATAAACTCTGCATCTTTGTATAGTAGAACTCTGTATAGCAATCATACAACATGCACTGATACAGATTTTTTTTAACAACTCCTTCACTTTTTTCCCACACAGCTTTATTGAAGTATCCCTTACATATCATAAAACTCACCCATTTCAAGTGTATAGTTTAATGATTTTTAGTAACTTTATTAAATGGTATAGCCATTACCATAAATCTGCTTTAGAACATTTTCATCCACATCTCTCTCCTGCACTAAAGTCCCGCCTGCCCATTTATAGTTAATCCCAGTCTCCACCCTCCACTATCTCCAGGCAACCACAATCTACTTTTTGCCCAAAACTCTGACATTTTATATAAGTGGAATCATATAATATATGGTCTCTTATGTCTACCTTATTTCACCTCAAATAATGTTTCTGAGGTTCATCCATGACATAGCACATGTCTTTAGTTTTTTCCCTTTTATTACTGAATAGTTTATTATGTAGATAAAGCACATTTGATGCATTCACCATTTGATGCATATTTAGATTGTTTCTAGTTTGGGGCTACTATGGATCATACTGCTTTGAACATTAGTGTGCAAATGTCTGTATGGGACATATATGTTCATTTCTTTTTTAGGAGTGGAATTGCTGGATTATGTAGTAGTTTTAGTTTTTAAGTTTTGGAGATACTGACAAACTATATTCCAAAGTGGCTACACATTTTATATGTCCACCAGCAGTGTTTAAGGTTTTTTTTTTTTTTTTTTTCTTTATCCTTTCCCAACATTTTTTTTTTTTTTGTTTTTTTTTTATTTTTTTTTTCAAAGTGGTTTCTTTTTTTTTTTTTTCTCCAGTATTTTTTAAGGTTTTTTTTTTTTTTTTTTTGCTTCATCCTTACCAACATTTGTTATTGTCTGCTTTGTTTATTATATTCATTCTAATGAGTGTGAAGTGATATTGCAGTTTTAATTTGCATTCTCCTAATTATTAATGATGTTGAGCATCTTTCTATGCATTTATTAGCCATTCCTATATCTTATTTGGTGAAATGTATGTTCATATCTTTTGTCCATCATTTGATTTGGTCATTTTTCTTATTTTTACTGAGTTAAAAGAGTTGCCTGTAAATTCTGTATACAAGTCCTTTAATATCTGCTTTGCAAACATTGTTCCCCAGTCTGTAGCTTGTCTTTTCATTTGGTTAATGGTGTCTTCAAAGTGGAAATTTAAAATTTTTAAGAGGTTCATTTTACCAGTTATTTCTTCTATGAACCATGCTTTTGGTGTCCTAAGAAATATTTAGCTAAACAAAGGCTTGAAGACTTTTCTCCTATGTTTCTTCTAAAAGTTTTAGAAGCTTGAATTGAAGTCTGTGATCATTTTGAGTTAATCTTTTCGTGTGGTGTGAGAAGGTCTAAGATCATCTTTTTTTTTTTTTTTTTTAAAGATTTTATTTATTTATTTGACAGAGAGAGAGACAGCGAGAGAGGGAACACAAGCAGGGGGAGTGGGAGAGGGAGAAGCAGGCCTCCCATGGAGCAGGGAGCCCGATGCGGGGCTCGATCCCAGGACCCTGGGATCATGACCTGAGCCGAAGGCAGACGCTTAACGACTGAGCCACCCAGGCGCCCCGGTCTAAGATCATCTTTTTGCATGTGTATATCCAGTTGTCCCAGTTTCATTTGTTGAACATACTCTACATTCCCCAGTGAATTGCCTTGCCGTATTTGTCAGAAATCAGTGGACTATAAATATAAGGATTTGTTTTTAGAGTTTCGATTTTGTTCCACCTATCATTGTCTATCTTTTATGCCAGTATCACCCTACCTTGATAACTCAGGTTTTATAGTAAGTTTTGAGATTGAGATGTGGAATTCTTCCATACTTGTTCTTCTTCAAAATTGTTTTGGTCAGGGGTGTCTGGGAGGCTCAGTTGGTTAAGCATCTGCCTTTGGCTCAGGTCATGATCTCAGGGTCCTGGGATTCAGCCTGGTGTTGTCGGGCTCCCTGCTCAGTGAGGAGTCTGCTTCTCCTTCTCCCTCTGCCTTTCCCCTGCTCCCTCTCCCTCTGCTCTGTCACTCTTGCTCACTCTCTCGCTCTCAAATAAATAAATAAAATCTTTTAAAAAATTGTTTTGGCTATTGTAAATGTTTTGCATTTTAATGTAAATTTTAGGATCTTTCTTCCAATTTCTGTGAAAAGGCTGCTGGAATTTTGATAAGGATTTCATTGAACCTATAAATCTACTTGGAGAGTATTGCCATCTTAACAAAATAGAGTCTTCTAATCCATGAACATTGAATGTCTTGCCATTTTTAACAAATCTTTAATTTTCTTCAAAAAAGTTTTGTCATTTTTGGAGTGTAAGTCTTGTACTTTTAAAATTTATTCGTAAGTACTTTATTTTTAATGCTATGAATAGCATTAAATTGATTAGCATTAAATTGTTAGATTGTTTAGCATTAAATTGTTAGATTGTTTCTTGCTCATATATAAAAGTACAATTGGTTTTGTATGTTGATCTTGTATTGTTTATATTGTGTGTTCTGCAACATTGATGTACTTATTTATTGGTTTTAATAGTTTTTTTTTTTTTTTTGGTGTGTGTGTGTGTGTATTCCTGAGGATTTTCTGTGTACAGGATCATGCCATCTGCAAAAAGATAGTTTAATATTTCCTTTACAAACTGATGCCATTTATTTATTTATTTTGAGCGGGTAGGGCTTCCAGTACTGTGTTAAATAGAATTGATGAGAGCAGACATCCTTGTCTTGTTCCTTATCTTAGGGGAAAGAGTTCCATGTTTCATTGTATGTATGGTATTTTCTGTAGTTTTTCACACATACTCTTTATCAGGTTGAGGAAATTGCTTTCGACTCCAAGTTTAAGAATTTTTACCGTGAATGGGTATTGGGTTTTGTCAAATGCACATTCTGCAGTTTTCACGTGGCTTTTGCCCTTTATTTTATTAATACAGTGTTATGTTAATTGATTTTCAGCTGTTAAACCAACGTTGTATTCCTGGGGTATTTCCTATTTTATCTTGGCTTATAAGTTTTTATATGTTCTTGTATTTGGTTTGCTAATGTTCTGTTGAAGTTTTTTTTGCGTCCATATTTGTGAGGGATATTGGTTTATAGTGGGGTTTTTTTTTCCTGTTTTTTTTTCCCTTTTTTTTCTTTCCTTTCTGTGTCTCTATTTTTTGGCACAGATGTTTGTCCTGTGATTTCAGTTATCTGATGCGTCTTAGATTTGTTCATTTTTAGTTTTTTTTCTTTTAAAGATTTCATTTATTTATTTGACAGAGAGAGACACAGCGAGAGAGGGAACACAAGTAGGGGGAGTGGGAGAGGGAGAAGCAGGCTCCCCGCAGAGCAGGGAGCCCGATGCGGGACTCGATCCCAGGACCCTGGGATCATGACCTGAGCTGAAGGCAGTCGCTTAACCAGCTGAGCCACCCAGGCACCCCATTTTTAGTTTTTTTCAGCATTTTTCTTATTGAGAGAATGTAAATGATGACTTCCAAGTTCTTTATATGTTGGAGTTATTTCCTCAAATACACTTTTTGCCAATTTTTTTCTTTTTCTGGGACTTCCAGTGTGCATGTTTCTTTGGTGTCAGGGTGATACTGGACTCACAGGATGAATTGGGAAGTGTTCCATTCTCTTTTACTTTCTAAAAGAGTTTTTAAATAGAGTATTAGTATTATTTCTCCTTTTTAACTATTTTATACAATTCACCAGTGAAGCTGTCTAGACCTAGACCTTTTCTGTGGGAAGACATTAAATTGCTTATTCAATGTCTGTGCTTGTTCAGGATCTGTATAGATTTTCTATTTCTTCTTGAGTCAGTATTGGCAATTTGTGACTTTCTAGGAATTTGTCCATTTCATCTCAGTAGTTGAATTCCTTGGCACAAAGTTGTTCATAGTATTTCCTCTTAATTCTTTTAATTTCTAAGGGTCAGAAGTAATCTCTATTTCCTGTTTTGGTGGTCTGTTTTTCTTTTTTTTCTTGCTAAAGTTTGTCTACTTAAGGGTTTGTCAGTTTTAATTTTTTTAAAGAAACTACACTTGGTATTTTAGGTTTATTTTGTAGAAAATTCATTTAGTTCCTGCTTTTCTGTTTTATATTTCTTTAGTTTCCACTCTCATCTTTATTATTTATGATTACCTTCAATGTGTTTTCCTTTTCTTTTTCTACATTTGTAAGGTAAACATTTTGGTTGATTTATGATCTTTCTTCTTTTTTTTTAAAGATTTTATTTATTTATTTGAGAGAGAGAGAATGAGAGACAGCATGAGAGGGAAGAGGGCAGAGGGAGAAGCAGACTTGCTGCTGAGCAGGGAGCCCGATGTGGGACCCGACCCCGGGACTCCAGGATCATGACCTGAGCCGAAGGCAGTCGCTTAACCAACTGAGCCACCCAGGCGCCCTATGATCTTTCTTCTTTACTAATATAGGTATTTATGCAATAAATTTCCCTCTACATATTGCATTAGCTGTGTTCCATACATTCTGACCCTTTTCCCACAAATACAGTTATACTGTCTTTTATATTTACCAATGTAATTTCCTTTCCTGGTGTTCTTTATTTCTTCATGTGGATTTGAGATGCCATTTAGTTTCATTATATTTCACATTGGAGGAATGCCTTTAGTATTTCTTGTAGAGCAGGTCTGCTAGTCACACATTCTCAGTTTTTCTTTATGAAATTACTAATTTTAATTTTTGAAGGATAGTTTTGCTGGTTATGTAATTCTTGGTTGACAGTCTTTTTCTTTCCCCACTTTGAATATATCACTTGTCTTATAGTCTTTATGGTTTCTAATGAGAAGTAGGCTGTTAATCTTATTGAGGATCCCTTGTAGTAGATGAGTCTTTTTTTTCCTGCTGTTTTTAAGATTCTCTGTGTTTCAACAGTTTGACTGTAATGTAAGAGTTTATCTAGGTGTAGATCTGTTTTGAGTTATCCTCTTTGGAGTTCATTGAGCTTCTGGATGTGTAATTTAATGTTTTTCATCAAACATACCTTTTGGCCATCATTTCTGTTACAGTGTTTTTGAATTCTGATATTTCCTTTTGATTTTGTTTTATTCGTTTTCATCTCTCTGCTTATATTCCTGCATGTTGTACACTTTTTCCATTAGAGCCTTTAGCATATTAATCACAGTTACTTTAATTTTCTGGACTGATAATTCTAAAATCTGTATATGAATCTGGTTCTGATGCTTGCCTTGTTTCTTCAGACTTTGTTTTCTTGCCTTTCTAGTATGCTTTATAGTTTTTGTTTAAAGCTGGACATAATATCTGGGTAATAGGATCTGTGGTAAGTAGGTGTTTAATGTGAAGTTTTATGTTTATCTGGCTTGGAGTTAGGTTTAGTGTTTGCTTTAACTACTATAGGTGTTAGAGGCTTTAGTTTCCTCTCATATCCTTGTTCCCCCCTTCATTTTTGTTTTTATTTTATTTATTTATGCATGCTCCCCTAGAAACTCCTTCCTAAATAGCATCTGTATCTTGCAATTTTTTTTTAGCTGTAATCACTGGTATTTTCTTGGAGCCCTGTAGGTATGGTGGTAAGGTATTGTGGGAAAGAAGCATTCTGTAATCTTATGTTCAAATCTCAGACTTTTTTTTCTTTTTCTTTTTTCTTTAGTGGACTTGAGTCTCTAAGATATGATCTTCAGAGACTTTCACAGCATTGCTTTCTTCCCTTATGTGTGGCAGGGATGCTAGAAGGGACTGAGTTTTTAATTATTTTTCTTGCATGTCAGTTTTCTTCTGGTAAAATAGTTTCCCTTGAAGGCAGGTCTTTGTTACGGGGAACAGAATGCTCTGGGAGTATTTCAAATGGTTACTTTCCTCCTGGGTGTATTTAGGAATTAATACTTTTCTTTTTCTCCTGCCGGATGGATGTTACAACTTTTCTTCTGTCTTCACTGGGAGTACCTGGTAGGGCTCCAGGAGTAAAACTCATGAAAATGTAGGCACCCCCTAAGACTGGGGCCGCTCTCATGCTAGTCTTATGTTCAGCCTTGAGCAATTAGTCAATTATCATTTGAGTTAGTGGTTTAACTTAAGTCAGCTACTGGCTTTTAGTGACTTTTCTCCTAGTTGTGATTCTGTGTCTCTATTTTTTGGCACAGATGTTTGTCCTGTGATTTCAGTTATCTGATGCATCTTAGATTTGTTCATTTTTAGTTTTTTTCAGCATTTTTCTTGTTGAGAGAATGTAAATGATGACTTCCAAGTTCTTTATATGTTGGAGTTATTTCCTCAAATACACTTTTTGCCAATTTTTTTCTTTTTCTGGGACTTCCAGTGTGCATGTCTTTGTATATTTGGTGATGTTCCAGAGATCTCAGAAGTTTTATTTTTCTTCACTCTTTCTCTGTTCTTCAAACTGGATAATCTTAATTGAGGTATCTTCAGATTTGTTGGTTCTTTATTCAGCCAGTTCATATATGCTGTTGAGCCCCTGTAGTAAATACTTGCTTTCAGTTGTTATAGTTTTCAACTGCTGAGTTTCTATTTGGTTCCTTTTTTTTATAATGTCTGTCTCTTTCTTAACATTATTTTGCGAGACATTATTTTCATACTTTAATTTTTTAAAATTTTATTATTTTTTTTTGCAAGAAAATTGTGTTATATTGTAAATGGTTACATCATGTAATAAATTAATTTTTTTTTCTGTAGTTACACATAGAAGTTATTCAACATAAACCAGGGTGCTCAAATCATTAAAACATTTATAAAAGAAGATTGATTCCCAGGGCCTTGCAAGCAGGGGTGGTCCGATATGGAGTCCAGGTTAAGCAGAACGATGAACTTCTTTCACACATGTTGGGTGTATATGAGGTTATGCCGCCGGTTCCTGTTGGAAGGTCAAGTTCAAAGGGAAAATACACAGTAGCTGCGGGAGCGGAGGCATCACCTTGCCAGGAGCCTTTGGCAAGGTGAGCTCGCTCCTAAGCTCATCCTTTCCTGCATGCTGCCGGGAGTGTGCGTGACAAGCTGCCTCCTTCCCTCTCTCAGCTGCTTGGAGCCTAAAATTTTATTATTTTTTAAAGATTTATTTATTTGAGAGAGAAAAAGAGAGAGAGTGCTCACATAGAGGGAGAGAGAGAAGCAGACTCCCTGCTGAGCAGGGAGCCCGATGTGGGGCTCGATCCCAGGACCCTGGGATCATGACCTAACTGACTGAGCCACCCAGGCGCCCTCACACTTTCCTTTAATTCTTTAGACATGATTTCCTTTAGTTCTTTGAAAATACTTATGATAGATTATTTATAGCCTTTATTTAGTAAGTCTAAAGTCTGGGCTTTCTCAGGGACAGTTTCTATTGTTAGCTCTTTTTCTTGTGTATGGGCCGTACTTTCCTGCTTCATTGTGTGTCTTAAAATTTTTTGGTCAAAACTGGAAATTTTAAATGATGTAATATGTAAACTTTAGAATTCAGAATTCCTCACCTCCCAGGATATCTTCTTGTGTTGCTATTTTTTTGTATAGGGGCTTTTTTTTGACTAATCCTCTAAAGTCTCTTTTCCTTATTGTGTGTAGCCACAAAAGTCTCCGCCTAGTTTGATTAGTGTCAACTGATGATTAGAGAAAGATTTCCTTAAATTCCTTTTACCAGTAAGTCTTCTAACCTTTTGTGAGTGGTGCTGTGTGCTGAGTGGCTCTCACACTTTCAGCACTCAGGTATTTTTTGTGCCTGCCTTCACTTTCTGTAGTGTAGGGCCTCAGGGTCATCTAGAAGTGAGAGACTTGGGCCCTCTTCAGCTTTTTTCTGGGAATGAACATAGCTCTACATATGTGTGTGGAGCCCTAGGTCCCCAAGAATTTCTGTGATATATTCAAAACCTTCTGTGGACATCTTATTCCATAGATCTTCCTTTTAAATTTTTGAGTAGACTCTTGTTTGCCCAACTGGTATGACAGACCTAGTAGTGGGGATGTTAATCAATTGCAGCTAATTGTTTTTGACAGACCCCCTGGGGATAGGGCTTTTCTTATTTAGTGAGCTCTGAGTCACATCAGATAATAATGCTTTGTGAATGGGCTTTTCCAGGGAGCTGAGATAGAGATAGGTCAAATAATGACAGTGTTCTGGAGATGGTGTTTCTGTGGAGATCCAAACCTGGAGGAGGCAGAGCTACAGGTTTTTGTCAGTTACTGTGTTTGGGAGGCTGCTGGTTTGTGAAGTTGCTTGTTTTTAAAGTTACTGCAGAGCTCAGGAGAGGAGGATACAGTAGATCATACTGAAATGCCATCAACTCAGCTGTTCTAACCAAGGCTCAGCAGTTTTTCTAGGATAATGCTAGATTTTCATAAGCCTTCGGTTAATTTCCAGAATTTTGAGAAGTTGATTTTCACAATTGTGCCAGTATTTTCATTGTTTTTATGGATGGGAGCATTTACACAGGTCCTCATTTCACTCTTCTGATAGTTCTGTGCCTCTGCTCCCAGTGTGGATGAATTTTAATAGCAAGTGAAAATAGTAAATCCCTGAAGATTACATATACCATTTACAAATTTTATAAACTTAGAAACAACTAAAAGAACACATACATATATATTATGTATGTTATGCATTTGTATGTGGTATGTGTGTATATACATATATATGTATTATGCAAAATACATGAACATATAACTATAAAAAGTATAGGATTCCAGATAGTGGTCTCATCTTAGGTAGGGGCAGACCTAGGGATAGGATTGAGGATACATGAGAATATGTATAATATACATAAAATATATATATTATAATTAAGGTCCAGTTTTATTTTGGAGTAGTGAGTTCATTTTTTATTACATCATTGAAAACTTATATACAAGCAGAAAACATTTTATGGTTGAGGTTGCTTTCACATTAGCATGTGACATGGGGAATCTGTTACTCAGTGGAGTTTTATAAAGGAGCTTTGACCTTAGCTTTAAAAGCCATTTTTATGGCTAGAGGAATTACTTAGGGGGCATATCTCTCTCCAATCTCACATGGGGGCTGCTTCAGTTGGCCTAACTCCTCTATCAGGACAAGACAGATGATTGTGAAAGAAGTGATAGCCATTAGTGACATTCTGAGATGAGTAGTTCTCAAATACTGCCCCTCCCTAGGTCCCTGCCACTGTTTGCATTGTTATAGTCCTCAGCTTCATAATGTGCTCTGAGGGGTTCAGTAAACGTCCAGGAGCTGTCAACGGAGCCCTATAAATATCCAGATAATGCTATTCTTACTGAATCTTATACTTGAAGCATGATGTTCATGACTTGTGCAAATGTTGAAAAGTTTTTTAGAACTCTCATGTGAAGATTTTGGGGCAGTACCCAAAACTGCATTGAATATGAGTTGAGCATAATATCATGGAGGCAGGATCAGAATGGAAAGGTAACTAAAAAAATGGAAATTTAAACAATTATAGTTTTCCCATTTTAAAGAATGAGTGTTTTTAAAATTTCATTTTATTTTAATTCCAGTATATTTAACAGTGTTACATTAGTTTCAGGTGTAGAATATAGTGATTGAACAATACCATACATCACCCAGTGCTCATCATGACAAGTGCACTCCTTAATCCCTATCACCTGTTTCACCCATTTCCCTACCTCCCTTCCCTCTGGAAACCATCAGTTCTCTATAGTTAAGAGTCTCTTTCTTGGTTTCTCTCTCTGCCTCTCTCTCTTTACCTTTGCTCATTTTTTTTCTGGTTTCTTAAATTACGTGTACAAGTGAAATGATATTGTATTTGTATTTCTCTGACTTATTTTGCTTAGCATTGTACTCTAGCTCCATCCAAGTCATTGCAAATGGCAAGATTTCATTCTTTCTGTGGCTGAATAATACTCCATTGTACATGTGTATATGTGTGTGTACATATATCTACACACACCACAGATTGTTTATGCTTTCATCAGTTGATGGACACTTGGACTGCTTCCATAACTTGGCTGTAGTAAATAATGCTGCTATAAACATAGGGGTGCATGTATCCCTTTAAAGTAGTGTTTCTGTATTTTTTGGGTAAATACTCAGTGTGATTAGTGAATCATAAGGTAGTTCTATTTTTAACTTTTTTTTTTTTTTTTATTTGAGAGAGAGAAAGAGATAGCATGAGAGGAGGGAGGTTCAGAGAGAGAAGCAGGCTCCCCGCCGAGCAGGGAGCCCGATGCGGGACTCGATCCCCGGACTCCAGGATCATGACCTGAGCCGAAGGCAGTCACTTAACCAACTGAGCCACCCAGGCGCCCACAATATTCATTTCTGAGGAGGCAACGACTAAGTGTTAGAAAAGAAATTCTCCTAGATGATAATATAAATTTGAGTATTTCTATTATGATTTTATTACTTCCCATCAGTGGTAGATGTTTTATTGAAATTATTTGGATGTTATCAAGCTGTGACAGTGATGCTTTAAAGGTCATACACAAAACACAATTAAATTTGTCAAGTGAAATAAGAATATGCATTGTGAAAAGCAAATAATTTGAAGTAGTTCCTTTTTTTTTTAATGTGGGCCATTTTATGATGACATTTTGAGGTATTTAAATAAATCACAATGTTGTTTTTCTTTTTGATTGCAATTTTCCCTTCACTATTTGTGTAGGGTAAAAATAGAAAACCAATGTGTTTAAAGTTTGAGTCTTTTAGTTAATATAAACTTATTCTGAAGTCAACAGTAGATTGTATTATAACTGTGTGGAAATGTACTAAAATTATTTAGCTCTTATGTAAATGTGATGGCTTCTGATTGATAGAGATTTAATTATGCATACTTTGGTTTATTATAAATTACATAAACCAACATTTCCTTACCTCTGTTTGACATTAGTTTACTCATTAAGAGATCTCTAAGTTTCCTTTTGTTGAAAATTTTGTGATTTTATTTTATTTTTTCTCCCATAAAAGTAATGAATGACTGTTTCTTCCAAATGTTTGGAAATTCGTAGTGGAAAAGTTTTAGTTATTATTGCCCATCTCAGATTATTTTAATATGGTGACTGAGAATGTTTTCTGTTTGATTTGTGGTGCAGACTCAAAGTCACTGAAAAACAGATGTTTTTGGTTCTAATTTAAGGAGTGTTGGTTTAGGATGTGAGGGCGATCTGGCTGCGACATCTGTCACCCCATTGATCGCCAGGGTTGATTCGGCTGATCTGGCTGGCTAGGCGGGTGTCCTCTTCCTCCCTCACCACTCCATGTGCGTCCCTCCCGAAGCTGCGCGCTCGGTCGAAGAGGACGACCTTCCCTGATAGAGGAGGACCGTTCTTCGGTCAAGGGTATACGAGTAGCTGCGCTCCCCTGCTAGAACCTCCAAACAAGCTCTCAAGGAGTGCTGGTTTAGGTAATGAATTAGGCAAACAAAAATTCCTTTGCACCTAGGAAGAAAATGCAGCTGATACCTAGCTGTTTGAATAAAGAGTAAAAACACAAGAATAATAAGAAAGGGAGATCCAACACCATGTCAGGTTTTTGGTGTAAAATAGCCCAGTGGTTACTATCTATTAAAATAGTCTGTTACTATTGTCTGTTTCCATACTGATTGCTCACTTATGTGCTCTGAGAGGGTGGGAGCACTGCACATCTCTCTTGGTACTGGAGTAGAATATTCCACATTCCTTTAAAGCAGTACAACATGTATCTGTATGTGTGTATGTTTCTATATCTACCTGTCCTCAGGTAATCGAGAATTGATAGAGTTAGGATTAATGCAGTTTGTTGTCTTTTCTTTGTTTACCTAAACAATGTATTCGTCTGCCCTTAGCTTGACATTTGTGTAGGGGTGCAAGAATACTTATTGGAAAAGTAGTTTGAGATGTTCAGAATTATTATATACTTCTGAACTGGATCTGAAAGCTCTTCTGGGCTGAAAGCCAGTTGATTCTTATCAGTGTTTTTACATGACTGAGGTCAGTTGCTTCAGAGATTGAACAACTGTAGCCTTGGTAAATGGTTCACTTCTGTCCAGTGGTACAATATAGGATCCTTTTAAATGCTGCTGTAATTGGTATTTTAATGAATGTGTTTTGATTGGACAAGAATGTAAAAGCTATTTTGGAGTATTTTCAAAGGCATGAAGTTTAAAATACTGTAACTTGTTAATTTTGTGTTCTGTAATGTACATAAAAAGATTGAGGTTTCAATGTTTGTATTAAGGAAATGAAAATATTCAAATGAACCTTTTGTATAAGAGGATTTGCCAAATGTAGAAAGATTCTGAGCAGAAACAGTTGGATTTAAAAATTGAACTAGTTGCCAGAGGGCTTGGGTTCTGATCCTGGCCTGCCTACAAGCAACATTTGTGACTTTGGCAAGTCTCAGTTTTCCCATTGTTAAAGATCTATTCTAGGACTGGCCTAGTCCAATTTCCTTATTTGTAAAGCCTTCCTTAGTCCTGGAATACTTTCTGAAAGAAGTAAGTGTGGCATATTGCTAGCTCTATCAAGTACCCTGCTGTTATAGGAACTTGAAGTTTAAGGGGTGGGGTAGAGTAGTTGGGAATAAAACTTGGACATGCCCTTTCCAGAAATCATAGAGCCTTATTGCTCTGCAAAGCAGCAAGATTTTATGCTGTAAGTGCACAACTTGGAAACAAGTAGCCACTGGGCTGAACACTGGTTTCAGTGTTTATGCTAAAATACTATGTCAAACCACCTTCACAGGTGTGTGCTCTCCCCGTTCTCTGCATCCCTACACCTCCTTAGTCTCATACTCGACTGTTTTACCTGTTTTTTGCCTTTGAAAGCTTTCGAGTTTATTCCATGCTGGAGTAATATGTAGACAGAGGAGGATTGTGAGAGGAGAGTGGCATCATCAGATATGCTTATAAAAAATTTACTTTAGCAATATAGTGCAGGGTTGATAGAGCAGGGTCAAGAGTAGTGGCTTAGTAACTGACCCTGTAAGAAAGTTAAAGTCAGTACTCTTGATTTTATTTTGTTTCTTTCTTTCTCAGTATAATTTTGTTTAATTTTTAAACAACAAAACTCTTGAGTAAGTTAATCAAGTGGTTGATTCAGGTGATTTTTTTGCCCCCATTTTAAAGCTGATGCATTGAAAAATGAACTTAGTCAATTATCTCTCAGAGGTTCTCTTGGCACAGAACTTGGATATGTGTGTTACACTGGAATTTTGGTTTAAAAAATGCATATACATATACACAATATATGTAAATGCAATATACATAAAATCTGTGGGAACACTTTTCAGATATCCCAGGCAATTTAAATAACAGATTTGTACCTAAGTAGCAAATGTGTTTCTCATTTCTCTCTGTGGAATTACCAGTTGTGTCTGAGGGAAACTTGCTGGATTCTTTTTTTTTCCTCCCCAACTGCACTGCCTTTGTGTATTATTGTCAAGATCAGATACTCCGGGATCACAGATCTTGTTTACATCTTACCTCTCTTTCTTCACCTTTGGGCCATTTCAGTAATTCACCTGAGTTTTGATTTCTCCATGGATCCTTTTGCGGATTGAATTAAACATCATATGGAAGGCATTTAGCTTTATCATGCATACAAGAGTGCGAAACGAGGATAGACCAGTCTTCCAGTTTTCGGATGTGTTTCAGAAGAAGGGATATCTAAGAGGAAATATTAATCTCTGATCCTTCATTACAGACTTTGTGTGTGAGCCACGTACAATGTCCACAATATACAGTGCTCACACACATGAGTAGAGTTGTGTTTATGCATGTATACAAGCATATTTGGTATACACACAGAATGAATTTAGAAAGTCAGTTGATGAATTGATGAAGAAGTTCCTCGTTGGTAAAATGAGGATGCACAGTACATTTATAATGTAAGCAGTCCACTTTTATACTAAAACAGAAAAGCAGAAAATACCTATTCTAATTTTTACCTCTTTGTAGACAAGCTTGAGTAAATTGCAGAGTGGTTGAGGCACAGAGAATTGGTTACCTGTGGAATCAAGAACCCTAGAGGAAAGGGCAGAGATTATTTTTTTCACCCCAAATTGCTCTGTCTCTCCGTAACGGGCGGGGAAAAACAAATCCCCCAAAACACACAGTGCGCTGAGACAAGGAATATTGGTCTGTTCTAATGATGCTTGGGGTCAAAGAAGACCCTACAAGGTGGCTTCTGTTTGCCCCAGAGTTCACAGCCTACTCAGAATTCACTGCGTTTCCTGGAACTTCATATTAAAAATTTGATAGATCACAGCAGGGATTTTCAAACAAATAGCCATTACCAAACATTTGTTCTTTCAGTGACTGATAGGAAACAAAGCTTCTGTGAAGACCAGGCTTCACAGATTTTGCATCATATGAGGTGGTATTTTTTGTGACCAGTGCATGGTTGACTGGTGTCAGCAAGTGCTTAAATATCTGCTATTAAAAGATACAAATGAAATAACACATAATTGAAGGAAAAATAAACATAGCGACAGCACCCGTACATTCAGAAATGTGTCTATCTCAGTGTGTCACTTTGGGCAGCCAGTCTTCTCATCTAATAAATTTATTTTCCGGAAATCAGCTTTATGTGAGGGACATATATTATTTACCTGCATTATAAAATCCCAAGCTGGGGGCGCCTGGGTGGCTCAGTCATTAAGCATCTGCCTTCAGCTCGGGTCATGATCCCAGGGTTCTAGGATCGAGCCCCGCATCAGGCTCCCTACTCAGTGGGAGGCCTGCTGCTTCCTCTCCCACTCCCCCTCTTTGTGTTCCCTCTCTCGCTGTCTCTCTCTCTGTCAAATAAATAAATTAAAAATCTTTAAAAAAATAAATAAAATCCCAAGCTGGGTGCTATAACTTGAAAATAAAGATCCTTCATTTTGCAAACATTCCTTGGGTGCATATTATATGCTGGGCACTGTTCTAGGTGTTCGGTATACAAGGATAAGTAAGAATTGCTCTTTTCTTTAGGAAGTTCCCACTTTTGTAGCAGAAACAGATGTGTAAACACATCTTTTAATGACTACTTACTGCATGACTGCTGTGTGCCAGGCTTGGTCCTCCGCTCTGGAGAAAGAGGCAGATGTAGTCCTGTTCCCAGCAGGCACTGTGGTGTTATGGGTTATTGTAGGTAGGAGCTGAGAAGCACTGACAGGACCTAAGAATCAGGTAAAGACCAATGTACTGTTAGGGCCTGGAGAATGCCAGAGTTCACTCTCTTTATTTTGTTTTATTTTTTTAAAAAGAGAGAGTGGGTGCTCGTGCACGCGCAGGGGGAGGCGGGGAGAGGAGAAAATCCCAAGCAGACTGCACACACAGTGTGGAGCCCAACGTGGGGCTCAATCCCACGACCCTGAGATCATGACCAGAACCGAAATCAAGAGTTGGACGCTCAGCTGACTGCGTCACCCATAGTTCACTCTTTTCTTTTGGCTCAAATAATTCACTTTATGACTAAAATGTTGCTTTCCTCTGTTTTATATTATTACTTAACAGTCTTCTTTATAGTGTTTAACCATAAGCTGTAGCTTTATTGATTTTTCTTTTTAATTTACATTCTGGTTATTATTTCTGAAGGAGTTATGAAGAAATTCCATACAGCATCCTATTTGATAAATTACTGAAAAAATATTTAATATATTTGAGTATCTCATTTATCTTGTTATTCAAGGAGGTTTTAGCCAGTTACTCTTTGCTTTTTGTATGTTGAATTGATCATTCTTTTTAAGCACCTGTTTATATAAATTTATTGATTTGACCTGTACTTGAATTAACTGTTTACAGTTGATATGTTGGACAGTACCATAGATTATTTTTATTAATTATAAGTTGTTTTATATTAATACAAATTTTAAATTCTGCTTTTTAGAACTTTATTTGCTTTTCCATACTCCAGTATATTCACCAACATTTGATAATAATGCATTATAGGATGGCAGTGCCATTTACTTACTGAAGGCTTTGCAATATTTATTTAGCTGTTTCCAGTTTTGCAATAATTAAGTGATGCTGATGTACAGTTCCCATTGCATTTTAAAGACCTAGCTAGTTAATTAGCTTAAGTGGTTCTGTCAGCCCTATTGACAGTTGGAGGCACATAGTGCTGGCTTGTCAGGCTGCTCAAATGAAACCTGTAAGAATGACATTACTGGGGTTAGCTTCTTTCCCTCCCCACCCTTGAGATATGAGTTTGCTTTCTTTTTCATGACATAAAAACAAAACCACATAATGTAAACTGACACTTTTGCTTCTGATGAACATGGCTTTTTATTAACATAGATTAGTGTTTTTCTACTCCTTTTCCTTGCTCAGGTTTCACCAGTCTTCATAATCTTTCATCCCACCTTTCCCTCACGATGGTCTCTTTTAGGATTTTATTATATTTTTGTTTTGGATGCTCTTGGTTACTCTGAGAACGGATTGCAGTCTGATCACATGTTTGCTCCTGTATCCATCATCTGGTGGCCCGCACAGTTGGGGAGTCTTGTTTCTGCCTCTCATCCCTCGTTTCCCTTATCATGGGCTTTGAGGTGTTGCCACTTCTTGTTTCCATCAAACTTGATGTAAGTTATGGAATTGTTCTGGAAGCATACATTCAATGAAGTTGGTTTGGCTCTGGAATCCAGCTGTCTGGCAGGACAGGGGTCAAGGAAGTGTAAGTGGAGAGAAGAGGAGTCCAAGTAGGAAGTGAGTGCTGTCCTCCTGAAAGGCTGAGAACCATGTGCAGTGTGCAGGTAGGCTGGCTGGAGGGAAATGGAAGGTGGAGTTTGAGTTTTGACAGTGTTATGTTTATGTTGGTGATACATGGTCTGGAAATCCCCCAGCAGAGTTGAAGTGAATGAAGATCTGTGTTTTATGGGATATGTGTTTGAGAGTCACAACGTAGAGGTATTCATGAGGGCAGTCACTGTTTATTGAATGCCTATTATATTAGCTACTGTGATGGGGCTTTGCGAATATGCTCTCTGTGCCTTAATTTCCTCATCTGTAAAAGGAGTGTAATAGTAGGATTCTTGTGAAGAGCAAATGAGTTAATATGTGTAAAGTGCTTAACAGTATCTGACACATAATAATTAACATTTAAATGTCATCATCATCATCATCACGATTTAATCCAACATCCCTTTGGAGAGAGGCATTATTATACACATTTTATAGAAGAGGAAGCTCCAGCAACCTAACTACTCTGTCAAAAGTGACATAACTAGTAAGTGACAGGGTCAGAATTTGAACTGCTTGTTTCTTTCCTTCCTTTGCGACAGTAAGCTCTTCAACGGAGGCTGCGTGGTGTAGAGGAAGTCGGAGGATGAGATGCCTGACACGGATGTGGTTTTGAATGTTAAATGGACAGGGCCCTTTCACAACACTGGAAGAGGAGCTTTTTAATAACAAATATAACAAAATCTTACAGAAAGATGAGGATGAGGCTTGGCTTTTGAGACCTGCTAGGGAAGAACAAGGGGAAAATGGAGAAGATCAGTATAAGACAAAGCAGAGTTAGAATGAGAGGACAAGAGGATGACCATGTAGTTTCCACATTGAGGGATAAGACAGCTTCAAAAAGTACCTGTTGGTCAATGTTGTCAAGTGCCACATGCAGGTCAAGCAGAATGAGACTTGAGGAAAGGCAGTCTAAGTCACTCTTTGGTGTTATAGCAGATTAAGTTTATTTCCCTTTCAAGCTAAAACAATTGGCTGTAATTACAGTTGTAAGAAACCGAAAGATATGATCCAGTGATATAAATAAATTGGGAGCTAAAATTTGGATCCCCCCTTTTGCAGTTCATATATTTTATCAACAGAACATTCTAGTTTGTCATTTGTCAGCTTAGAAATCCACTCAGTTATCTCACACAGCTCTGATGCTTCTCAGCGTATCTGAAATGCAGTAGATACACAACCAGGAAACGGCGAACAATGTGCTAATGTTAACCTGGAAAAGCTCCCTTTTAATGCAGTGATTTCTATTATTCACACTAATTCTTCTCATTTTTCCTTTATTTTTTGTCTGTCCTCTCCACAATTAAAAAAGACTGGGCTGACTTGACTAGAACTTGAGAGCAACATACAGTGAATTCTGGAGTTAACTTGTTTAATGTCTGTGAGGGCTTGACAAGGCCTGGAACTTGGTTCACTAGGTATGAGCCTATTGCCTTGAATAGTAGTCTTTAATAAATGTACTTTGAATGAGGAATGAAGGAACTCTCCATGGAGTTTCATATTGATAAAACCTACAGATAATTTATCTGACACAATGTAATGATATACATAATTGGTGTATTGTTTCAAAGTTAACCAAAAGCAGAAAACAGACTAGGTAAATTGCCATTAAAAAGATTTTCTTTTATATAATAAAGTCAGGTTTTATGCAATTCATATTGTCTGTGTGCATGGGTTAGAGGATTATGGAGCTAAGCTCAGAACCCTGGACAGAAATTGTCCCCCATTTCCGCCCCTGCCTGCACCTCCCCTCAACCTGTGACCCAGCCTGATTGAGCTCCCTGGGATTCTTTGTTTGCACATTTTCACTTTTCATCAAGTACTGGAAGATGGCATACTATGAACACCCATAACTTAAGAACACACTAAATTTATGATAGGATGGCCTCCACCCTCTTTAATAAGAATTACATTTCATCTTACTAAAATCAGAGAATAGATATAAATTGGGATAGTCTAGGGGTGACGTTTCCAATTAATTTGGAGTAATGAGATTCTTGGTGTCCATAATATAGAGGTAGTAAATAATAACTTGAGAGCCTACCATATACAAAATATTTTGTAGGATGCAAAGATGCATACGTCATAGTTCCTATCTGGGGCAGTTTACAGTTTAAAGCATTTTTTTTTTGATATATACTTCACATAGCATAAAATTCACCATTTTAAAGTGCACAGGTTAGTGATTTTTAGTCTTCTCACAAGGTTATGCAAACATTCCCACCATCTAATTCAGAACACATCACTTCAGAAGGAAATTCCAAACTGATTAGAAATGACTCCGCATTCTCTCCTCCCTGCAGCCCCTGGCAACCATTAATCTTTACTTTCTGTCTTTATGAGTATGTCTCTTCTTATGATATGTTATTTTATATAAATGGAATTATAAATATGTGACTTTGTGACTGGCTTCCCCCCCACTCCTTTTCCCTTTAGGATAATGTTTCCAAGGTGCATTAGTGTCATAGTGGGTGTCAGTACTTTTCTCCTTTTCAGTGCTAAATAATATTCCATTGTATGGATGTGCCACATTTTATTTATTCATCAGTTGGCAGACATTTGAATTGTTTCTGCTTTTGGGCTATTACAAATAATACTATAATATTGCTGTGAACATTCTTGTACAAGTTTTTGTGTGAAGATATGTTTTTGTTTCTTTTGGTTATATATCTAGCAGTAGAATTGCCGGGTCATACAGTAATCTACTTCTAACTTTTTAAGGTTATGTAGAACCTGACTATTAAGAAAGTGCTTTATAGCCTTTATATTTTTTATTCATCATAGTAACTGACTGAGAAAGGAAACTGAAGATCTGGAAGGTTAGATGGCCTAGAGGAAAACTTGCGTGTGCCACAGAAATAGATTTAAAATGAGGTTCCTGGATGCATCAGTTGATGTAGGGCAGAGCTGCAGCCTCAGTATATATTGGTCGGGAAAGGGAAATAAACTATGTGGTAATCCTGTAGACTGTATTGTGGGTGTGTGTCTGTGTGTATGGCAGCTTCGTGTATATACAAGCAGGGACAGACTTAAAACCATAAAGCATGAGGTGAGTGGAAAAACCTGAGTTGCAGAATGATAGATATGGTAAAACACATCTATGTAAGTTAAGAAAACCATCAAGTAATATAATATATTGCCATGCACTTGGAAAAGTATAAAAATGGATGTGAAGGACATTCACCAATCTGAGCACTGGTTGCTGTACATCCCTACTCCTGAACTTTAAAATCTTTGCCATTTCTCCTTACTGTATATTTAGCAAATTACTTCTGTTACAAGACTATCAATTTCTTTAGAATAAAAAACCATATTAACCATATTTTCCTTACTGTTTTATCTCCATTGTCTGGTACAATATGCCTAGCATATAAGTGTGAAAACATATTTTTGAATGGCTAGGCAAATGAATACTAGGCCGCTTAAATTATTTTGGGACAAGGTAGGGCAAGACTAAATAAATTAGCTGTTCTCTAGTATTCAGCTAGTGTTATCATAATATGAGGCTTGCAATTACAAGAGCAGTTCTGTGTGACATGACAAGCTAATAAAGCAGATGGTGTGTGCAAATAAGCAGGATAAAAAGATATCTTTGCTGCAAAAGTCATTGCTGTCTCCTTTAAAGTATGGAATATTTTATGATAGTAGATTTTATCTTCTTTGTCAAGGTAGTGATTATGGATCCTATAAATCTTTACAGCTTTGTTGTATCAAGTGTCAAATTACACAGCTTAGTCAGGTAGTTGTAGAAAGAAAGATACCTGTGATCAGATTTGGAAGTAGTATTACTAAAATTTTCACCTTTTGGGAAGGTGTTGGTCTCACTTCTTTGTGTTATAGAAGAGAAGAACTCTGTTTCCACTTCGGGTCTCTCCCTTGTTTCTCTTTATTGGCTTCTCCCCATGGGAGAAAGAATGGCAGATTGTAAAGTTTGGAGCCTGACAATAATATGGGTGAAAGTACTGTGTCTACACATAGCCTCTGTTCTGTTTCTCACTAAGTGCTTCACAGGTAGACAAGGCTCTCCTCCTTCACTTCTTGCCTTTTGCCTCCAGGCAATAACTTACAGGGGAGATGGAGTCCTGGCAGCACCAGCCTGATCTGTACTGTTTCTGGTTCTGTGTCCCAGCCTTCCTGTGAATGGGTAAATTAGTGAAGTCTTGCTCAGAACCTGGTCAGGAGGAAGGACATAGGAACCCCATTTTGACTTTAGGCCTAAGCTACATCCTTTAACAGAGTTTACCGGAACCTATTGGGAATATTATATGCTACCAATTCTCTACTAAAACCCATGTTTTAATGACCCATCTGTTTTAATCCCTGTCAGTTATTTGTGGTTATGTTTAGTTGTTTAGAACCAAAAGAGGTGGTAGAAGTAAGCCATACATTTCCTATGCAGTCCTTTTTCTCCCCTTCTAGTGGTGATACTCCTGATTTTTACCATTCTTGACAATTGTTGAAACTTGTTTCTTTATAATTATGTCTTGCAGAATCTTCAGCCAACATCTTGGCAGTATAGGAGTTTACTAAGCTTTTTAGAAGAAATTTGACCTATCTGGACCCGTAAAAGCAGTTACAATCCTAAGGGATTCTATCAGAGCGCATTTTTGGTAGTTGTTTTATAGGTGGTGAAGTCGTTTATTTTCACTTATGAAAGTGCCACAACAGTCTGCCTTCCTTCAGACAATACCCACTCAGCAAAGGAGCATTTGACTTGAAAAAGATAGATATTATATTTAATTGAATCTCAGATGCCACTGATTAAAAAGATACACTGTTTTATGTCTCACTAAAAAAAAAGGCTGCCAATTAATTGTGAGATGTCATTGGTTATAAGATACAACCCATTTCACAGATGTTAAATATAAAGAAAAAGAACTACAAAACAAATGAGTTACAGATGAGCGATTCTTCATTTGTGGAATAACTCAGTAGAGGCAGGTTGGTGTGTTAGAAGAAACACAGGACGGTGGACTAGACATTTGGAGACTGAGGCTCTAGTTGAGGCTGTAGGGTAAAATGTATGCTATTTCCTTTAAAAACCGTAGAACTGATAGAATTTGGAGCATTTCTTGGTCTTTGCCCACATCTCCAGCATCTTCTCATGACACTTTCTCTTCTTTCTGCTTCATGCAGTCAGACCTTCTTTTAGTTTCTCCAGCTGAGGAAGCTTCTTTCAGCCCTGCATCCTTTGCATATGCTGTTTCCTTTCCCTGAATCCCATTTTGCTTCTTTCTATGGCCAAGTGCTACTAACTCTTCAAGCTTATACTGAAATATGACTTTCTCTGACCCTCCAGGCTAGGTTTGATTGCTTTAGTGTACTAAGGCAAATATAAGTATCTGTACTTGCTACCCCTTTTATCCCTCTTTAGTAATACTTGTCACAATTGTAATCAGATATTTACTTATGCAGTTATTTGTTGCCTTTCTGCCTGCCATGACAGTCTCTTTCATGCTGTATCCACTGTGGGTAGTATGGTGCCTGGTGCATGGTCCACACCCAATAGACATTTGTTGAGTGAATTGAATAGTAGTGTCCAACAGTGACACATACTGCTGAATTATGGCAAGTCAAAGTCTGAAAGTTGTCCCTTGGATTTGGCAAATGGAAGTCATTGGATATTTTAGAAGACATAATTTTAGTAGGGTGCTAGGGACAGAAATGAGATTGCAAAATAGGCCAGAATGAAAAGAAAGACATAAATACTTGCTATAAAGTGCTAGAACATTTGCAAATGATTTCTCTGATGATAGCACCTTTTCTTGAGTTTTACTAATTTGGTAGATGCTGTCAGACTCCTCCAAATTACAACAATAGGATAAAAAACAAATCCCAAGGCATACTGTGGTTTCTTTTTTCAGCAGTTTTGAATGGAATGGAATATTCACTTTAGTACAAATAATCACAGGCAGGCAGTTCAGAGCATTCTGCTCCAGAATGAGTAAAGAGTAACCCAGATGTTCGTGATACCCTCTGCTTAGCACTAAGCCAAAAGTGCAGTCATTTAAAAAAAAAAAACAAAAAACCTATCAGTTGCATCAAAAAATATGTATGCTTCATCTCTATGCTCAACAGGATTTGAAATAGAACCTTAATAGAACCAACTCTCCACATAAGGATGAAATAATTTGACAGCACTTACGTAATGGAAGTGGCCTCGTGAAGATGTTCATTGTGAAGACCTTCCAGAGTGTATTCTGAGAGCTGCTTTGCATAGTCTTGGTTTGTTCTACTTAGGAAAATTAATCATAGTAACAAGTACTCACAACACTTTGGGAAAGTTGATTGTTATAAGCACTTGATGTATGTTAACTCACTTCCTCCTCACAACAAATCCTGTGAGGAAGCTGTCCTTACTCTTTTTTTTTTTTTTTTTACTGATGAGGAAACTGAAACCCAGAGGGCTTACGGAACTTGCCCAGGGTGGCAGACTTGGCATTCGTATGCAGGCATCCTGGCTTCAGGATCCACGTTCTTACCTACTGTAATGTATCACAACTATGTGGGAACTTGATTATAAAGTCAGGACTTAGGATTGGCTACCATTCTCTCTTCTGCCCATTTTCTCACCCCTGAAACTAGAGCACCTTTCCCTCTTCACCTCTAGTGTGACTGTCCAGAGAAACACCCATGAGAGGCTTCCACTTTCTCCCACCAGGGCAGCCTACAGGGAAGTTGCTGTATTGGAACTCATGAGACTTTCCAGGACACCACCATCAGCTCTGTGGAATTCTTTTGTGATAGGAGCTTCATTGTGGATTCGGTCGATTTTTGAATGCTGGTCAGGAATCCTCATCACCCTTCAGTGTTGATCACATGGGAAAATATGTTCCTAGTTCCAACAACTGATTTACACGTATGCTTTTGGAACATAATCTGTCTTTAGGTTGGTAATTACCTGTGTATGAATTAAGTACTGAAGTTCCCAATGTTGAAGAAATATGCTACGCTATTAAAAGAGAATTAACAGCTTTCTCTAAAGAACAAAACTAAGCTCAATGTGGCCTGGTATTAATCCCTGCCTAGAAGTTATACAATCAAAAGGGTGAAATGTGGAAAAGCAAAGATAAATAAGTAAAACTGGAAACTATGCAAAGCCGTTTGAGATGTACCAGTGACTCAGATGTAGATAATAATGAGAAGTGCATCAAGCCCCGTGGTTGTGAACATGCCACCAAAGCACTAGGTTTTTCAAGTATTTCTCTGGCACTCAAACCTCTTTGTCAGTGACACTCTAGAGCGCCTTCCATAGTTATTGCAAAGAAAAGAATGGCCTAGATTGAAAACAAAATGCTACTTAATATTCAGTTTGATGTCCTTTAAATTTAAAAATGTTAGTAATAATATTATAGTAGGATTAACAGTATTATATTAGCATTAAAATTTTCCCATTATTTTTTTGGGTTGGTGTATTTGAAAGTATTGTTTAACCTAAAAGATTTTAAAAGGTTAGGTGAAATAGCATTTATTTCTCACAATTTGATGGATTGGCAGCAGCAGGGAAGACTTTACAGCTCAGATGGTTTCAGCATCCTTCTGATCTTCTTTCTGCATTTTTCCTCTCTCATTAATTTTTCTTCCAGAGCGGTAATCAAATAATTTTACTGTATGTAGAAGAGATGCTCAAGTAGTGAGGTGTTAATGGACTCCTGTGCATTTTATATTTCTGTGCATCTTCTTTATCATAGATCTTAATAGGCTTAACAGTCTTTTGGGGTGAGGGAAGGGGAGGTTTTGCTTAATTTGGGTACATATGTTGTCTTTTATAGAGTTTGGTATGTGGCTTACACAGCAAGTAGGGTTATAAGTTGTTTTAAAGAAACAATGTTTTCTCACTGTATTTGTTTTAACATAAGGAAAATCATTCTGGGAGAATTTATCACATCTCAGAACAATTATTTTTAAAGCATAATACTTGGATTGTTTTATGGCATTGTTGTTTAAGTGGTAGTCGAAAGGAGAAAGGGCAAATTAAAGCCTTTTATCAATGATTTTTTTTTGTTATAAAAAGTTTCCTTGTCTTTACACCCATCTCTAGTTATTTCAGTGTTAAATTTAGTTTGTTACTGAATAATTGTCACGTTCACAATTAATCTTTTAAAACTGCATTTCATATTTTTTGCTAATTTCTGATAGAAAACCTTTTGACCTAAATATTTTATGAATATATTAAAAATCTCATATTATTGATATTAGATATGTAAAGTTTAATTTTCAGCACTGACTACCATATGTAAACTGGTTGTATTTGTGAAATGAAATCAATAGAGAATGGACATTTTCTACATTGTATAAGTGTTTAAAATTAAAGAACACCACTATGGGGTTAAGTGCCTTTTTGTTAGTTTTTGGTTGGGTTGATACTCTTGCGGACTTGGCAGTGGTTGTTACACTACAAAACTTACCTTTCCTCTTCTAATTAGAGATGACATTTAGAGTACTGTGGGTTTATGAGAACCTGTTCTTAACCTCAAATAATAGAGCTTCTCCAGGGGCTGTGTCTTTCCTCCTTGATTTCTGGGCACTTGAGACTCTTTTGAAAAGTGGGCAAAGTTCTTCTTAAGATGAGCTATCAATTCCGTCAACTTAAGATCCCTAGAGTGGCCGAGCCTCTCCTGTGGAATCTAAGTGCTACTTCCTTATTTCCGCAGAGCTGCCCTAGTTTTTTATGACTAGCCTGAATAAAAGCCAGATAGCCTTGGTTTTAGTTTGGATCCACATTGGATACTACACGAATGGCATTTAAACTGAGACCTGGGGGGCACCTGGGTGGCTCAGTTGTTAAGCGTCTGCCTTCGGCTCAGGTCATGATCCTGGGGTCCTGGGATCAAGCCCCACATCGGGCTCCCTGCTCTGCAGGAAGCCTGCTTCTCCCTCTCCTGCATCCCCCTCACTCTGTCTCTCTGTCAAATAAATAAATAAATAAAATCTTAAAAAAAGAAAATAACCTGGTAAGTTTTTAATGAAATTTGCTTTGTGTTGAATCTATAAAATAAGAGACTGATGTCAAAAAAGAAATAACCTGACTTTGGGAAGGAATTCTTGAAAATGGAAAGCATTGTTGCTGAATAGGGGAATGAAATAGACTGGATGGTGCCTGAAATAAAAGAATAAATCGGAAAACATGAGGCCTGATTAACAACAGAAGTAATAATAGACATATAATGAAATAATTATTGACATACCTACAATGAGATTTCTGAATTTCAAAATAAAAAGAAAATTCCACAAGCATCTGATCGGAATAAAACATGTTACTTTCAAGCGGAAGAAGCTCAGACCCTAGAATTCTATAGCTAACTAAACTACTGTTAGTCTGTTAAAGGATCAATATTTTTACACATGCTATTGTTTTAACTATGAATCCTTTCAGGAAAAATTAAGAAAATATTGCAGGCAGTGACAAAATCAAGGGTGAAAACCCCACACACTATTAACAGAAAAGAACTCATAGCTTATATGCAACCAGTGGAACTTGAATTGGATCTAAATAATTGTTACTAGATTGTGAAGCTAAGTGGATTCCTTGAACGAAGAATACTGTGGAACATAAACAGTTTTTCTTTCCTTACTAACGCCTTTACAAAAGTAAAATATGTATATATTTCTTTACTCTGGTTCACATGCATTTCTAATTAATTGAAAACTACTCTGGCAAAACCTGAGGCCTGAGGATAAAAGGTGGGAGTAAAGTGGGGATATTTAGAGTGTGGGAAATGGTACAAATATGATAGACTAGCCATTCCAGGGAAACATACCAGAAATGATCTGATTTTCAAAAGTAATCATTGAAATAGGTAGCATTTATTAATTATTGCAGGGTTCTGTGCTAAGTATGTTATTTTTATCTCATTTTACCCCGCATATTATCAAAGATATTAATGGGCGGGCCAATTTTGTATACCTGCAAAAGTGTAATAAGCATTCATTAATATTATAGATTAATTTCAAAGTCTTACTTTTTTTGCTCTTCCCTATTCTCTTAAATTGAAATGTCTAGGGAGTAATCCTAATAAGGAGTCAAAGGAAACTATTATAGATCCAGCATGTAAAGAGAAAAGAATAATTTGGTTGGTGAAAGCTGTCATCCTTTTCCCAAGAAAAAATTTAAGCACAAATGATTCTAATAATTTACTTTTTTTTATTATGGCCAAAATATTGGCTCAGATGGTAAAGAAGAGTAAAATTTTTATTGAGGAACCAGGACCTGAGCTTTCTGTCTTTGAAGGAGAATAATGTAGTTAATTTTCATGATTCCTATCAAAAGAACAATGAACTTTTGAGCAGATTGGCTGCTGAGCAAAGGGAGTACAGAGCAGAGCTAATTGAATCTTCAACAGGGAGAATTTCTTGAGATAAGCAGGTTTCTATGATTTCATAAGATGGATTTTTTTGGGCAGTGAGAACATATAATAAATTCAGGAATGAAAAGTCCATCAATAAGGACCCTGAATTGTGTTTTAATCATGGAGTCAATTGCTTTTTATTTTTCATTTTTATTTCCCATACAGAGAATTCTAAATGTAAAAGAAATATATTTCTAGGTAGTATTGTATTATGGGACTCAGTAAATTAAACTGGGTTTAGTTTTGCTTTTGATATCTGGATGGATTAGGAAAATTCCTTTTGGGCAACCAGGGACCAGGAGATCAGACAGATACCATATCCATTTATTTGCTATGAAGATTGTAATTCAACCTTGTAAAAGTGTTCTAATGTTATGTTCTTGGTTAATAGTAGAGTAAAAGTAGGGAGAACCATTTTACATTCTGAGCAATAAATGGTTCTTGGCAAATACATATTAATTTTAGAAATGTTATTTTATAGTTCATTTTGAAAAAAATTTTTAAAAAGATGAATTATTTTATACTCAAATGTGTGCTAAGGCAGCTTACTATAGACGTTTGGTGCCTTTCTGGAAAACCTTTGTTTAGATAAATCTTTTCTCTGGAATTGTGTCCTTGAACATTTGAACATAGCTATGCCACCCTCAAGTATAAGGAATTTATGAGCTTAAATTTGTGTAGGATACTTAGGAAATCTCTTCATGCTGATGAAACAGGAGACTTTAGTATTATCGAGGAAAGAAAGAAATGTGAGATTTGTGAGGATATGTCTCAATAATTTTATTGCATCAAAATTTAATCATTTTTTCTGCTGATAGTCTGGCTGATGTGCAGTTTAGTTTACTTTTCTGAGAATTCCCCTTCAAAAACAAAATACATTTATATGTAACACATTTTATTCTTAGACATATAAAACCTAAAATATTTAAGATGGACAGCAAAATGTTTTTAATTTTTTGAAAGTAGCCACATCTGATTAAAGACATTTCTAGCTAAAACAAGTCTTTATTTTTTCACGTATTTATTACGTCTAGTATATGGAAAAAGTATTCAAACCTTGAGGTCTTTGTTTTTCCATTCTTGACTGTCATAAAATTGTCAGCTCTTTTGCTGTGATAGAAAAGTTGTAGGAACTACTGAACTAAAAATTATCTTCTCTTTTTTTCCCCATAAGCTGCTGCTCAACAGCTGAGTGATCTCAGGGAGGCAGGCCTCTGTTACCCTCCTGTGGCAATGATTTACACTTTACAGAGAGCAGATTTATGGCCCTTATCTGTTGAAGACTTTTATGAATGACTGGTATAAATCAAGAACTGAAACACTGTTTTCCCCTTGGAGCATAAATCTATGATTGGGAGATTGATTTCTGAGAAACTCTTTGGTAACCCATTTAAATTATCATCTTCTACCAATTTTCTGTATTTTGGCATAAACTGAATAAGTAAAATATAGCTTAATACCAGTGTGATAGATTTGTTTTTCTTCTGTTAGATCTGGAATTCACCTGGACCCCTTCTGTAACTCAATAAATAACTCAGTTAATAGAGTAGAAAACAAATTTATATAGTGGGAATCCCATTGATGGAAATAACTGAAGCAACTATATCTACCTTTTAGGCAGGAGAGGGAAAATGAAATATGTGTTTAATTTTAAAGGTACTTATGACAGAATGTGCAATTAATTGGGGAAAATAAGAAGATAGAAAAAGACAGTCCTGTCTAGGACATTAGCAGACTACATTGGAAATCCTAGAAAAGTATAAAAACATGTCAGCCCAGAATCTTTCACACACAGTTTCTTAGGAGGCTTTCTTTCAGGAAGACCTGTCTTTCTACAAACAGCATGGAAGAGGTAGGAGCCCACTTAGAATGGAAAGCTAGATTCAAGTGGTTTGAAAAATAGTTTCACAGACAGTGCTGTTCTTCCTCTCACAAAAATTTTTGATCTATAAATGACAACTTATAGGTAGAGGGATAACAAAATGCATGAAATTATATTATTTTCTTCTCAGATAAATGGTCCTTCCCTTCTTTTCCTCTTGTTCTGTGCAATTGTACAACTTACAGTGTGGAAGAAAAGGTTGGTCAGGAGATAAGCGGTTGATCTGGGCTAGATTTAAATGGAACTTTTAAAAGGACAGTGCTGGGCACATAGCGGTCGCTCAAGGGCAGAAGTAAGGAAAGCAGCCTGCTGGGGAGGGACGACAGCACAAGAGGGCTCTACGTGCAGCAATAGGGTGAAAAGATGAAAAGAGGGTGGTCCCCTGGATGAGTGGGAGAAGAGTGGGTTCCGATTGTGGCTCTGGACCTGGGCAGCCTTATTACCTGTATGACCCCAGGCAAGTTACCTTCTCTGTGCCTCATTTTCCTTATCTCAGTGATAATAGTAAGAGAACCTACCTCCTAAATTTGTTAGGAGCATTAGCTGAGTTGAATATATAGATGGATGTAAAGTCCTTAAGATAGTAGCTGGCACATGGTTTTCAGCAAATGTCAGCAAGTAGGACACTGACTAGATAGCCACTGCCATTCTCAGCTCCTGTCTCTAGTTAGTCACTGCCTTTGGTCAGTTCTACATTTAAATATTTAAATACATTTAAATATTTCTTAAAGATTGTTTCTCCATGGGGCACCTGGGTGACTCAGTCGTTAAGCGTCTGCCTTCGGCTCAGGTCATGATCCCAGGGTCCTGGGATCGAGCCCCACATTGGGCTCCCTGCTTGGCAGGAAGCCTGCTTCTCCCTCTCCCACTCCCCCTGCTTGTGTTCCCTCTCTTGCTGTGTCTCTATCTGTTAAATAAATAAATAAAATCTTAAAAAAAAAAAAAAAAAGACAACCATGGATTCAAACCCTTGCTCATACCCTATCAGCTAAATGCCTTAAAAAAGCACTCTGGGCAGTGTCTTCATCTGTAAAACAGGGAAAATAACTTAAAAAAAAAAAAAGATGGCTTCTCCATGCTGAAGGCCACAGCTTTATTTAGAGATTCCTAATTTTAGTTCAGTTGCTTCTTTTAGTAAAATTTTCCTAAAGTCCATCCTGCCCAGTATGACTAGGTATTTTTCTAAAGTATAGATCTTGCCCTACCACTCTCCTTAAATCCCTTCTGTGGTTCCCTGTCATCCTTAAGGAATTTGTAATTAATCTTCAGCATAAAAGGCATTAAGCCTTCTTCAGAATGTAGCCCATGCTTGCCTTCCCAGCCTCATCTATGAACATCATATCATTTAATTCTTACGACAGCCTTCCAGAGGATGTGCAGGCAGTCCTTGCTTTTGCAGGGCAGAGCAGGACCATAACAACGATGGTGCAGGCCAGACTGTGCAAAGTGATTTTAATAACCAATGGGAAAGATTATAGTCGTTCCAGACCTTTAAAATTTTTTGTTAAAATGTTAAAAACTCCCTTGCTGTTGTCATACATGTGTAGGTAAATGAACTAATACTGATTTAGTACACTGATTTCTCCCTTCTTCATCTCGTCATGTAACATATAATATGGAGCACCTTTGCTACACTTTAGTGAATTTTCATACACCTCGTTAGGTTTGGCTCAGCTTCCAGCATTTAATCCTTTTTGCTTTCAATGTTAGGAAATACCTCCTGGAGTTCCTTTAATGTGAAGGTTTTTTTTTGCTGCCATCACTTCCTCTGGACATCTTCATCCTTTTGCTCATTGATAAATGAGTTCACTTAACTGAGTCCCTGTGGCTGCACATCTAGTCTTTCGAACAGTGATGGTGTTAACATTCCCATGGAAGCTGTTGCTTCTGTAGACCCCATTTCTGCTTGATTCAGATTTGACTTCCATTTTTACCACTGTTTGTTTCTTTGTTGCACTTTAATCTGTGTTTGGGCCGATAGTCTCTTTGGATTACCCATTTTTGCAAGATGCTGAGTGGATTTGTCACCGGTAGAGACTGGGAGGCAACACAGCTACATGCTTTGCTGTCCATGCATGAACTAACAGACGCATAATGACCAGTTGCCTAGAGGCTTTGAAAGAAGGGATGTGACCAGTCATGGGTCATGATACACATCTGTTACTTGGGTAGTGATTTATGGACTGAAGAGCTAGTGGTGAAGTTCGTCTTTTTATGTAATTCATAGTTATATGCCATGGTAAGTGACATTCGAACCTTGTTATGAGGGGATTGGTGTTACTTAACTAAACAGTGGGTAACTGAAATGCAAACATCTCAGAACTGTGGAAAGCAAGGACTGCCTGCATGTTATAACCATTTTACAAAGAAACTGAGTCTCAGGAGCCTAATGTCACATAGCTAAAAAGTGTGAGAGACCCATTTTCTTTTCAAATGTCTCTGGCCTTTAATGTTGTAAGGAGGCACAACCTTATCTCTTGATGCTTTTGTTAAACTATTTTTTTTTTTAAAGATTTTATTTATTTATTTATTTGACAGAGACAGAGATAGCGAGAGCAGGAACACAAGCAGGGGGAGTGGGAGAGGGAGAGCAGGCTTCCTGCAGAGCAGGGAGCCCGATGTGGGACTCGATCCCCAGACCCTGGGATCATGACCTGAGCCGAAGGCAGACGCTTAACGACTGAGCCACCCAGGCGCCTTTTTGTTAAACTATTGATGGGATCTTAATTACTAGTGGATTGTTTAAAAAAAATAATCAGGGGCGCCTGGGTGGCTCAGATGGTTAAGCATCTGCCTTCAGCTCAGGTCATGATCCCAGGGTCCTGGGATCGAGCCCCGCATCGGGCTCCCTGCTCTGTGGGAAGCCTGCTTCTCCCTCTCCTGCTCTCCCTGCTGTGTTCTCTCTCTGGCTGTCTCTCTCTCTGTCAAATAAATAAAATCTTTAAAATAAAAAAAAAATAATAATCAGCATGTCTAATCTGGTCTATAGACCTGTAGGGATCCTGTCTCTTTGTAACTGGGCTGACCATGTAATATTACCAGGGCTTGCATGAAAAATGAATTATTTACAAATCTTCTGGAAGCTCAGGACACACCTGACTTTATATGATTTTCTTAGAATGAATCAATAGTCCTCAGCCTTGGAATGGAGGGACTGACCCAGAACAAACCAAAAGTCCCTGAGAAGGAAAGGAACATCCCAGCAGAGAAATGGAGAAAAGTGGCTAAATAGTGGTGGAGATACTGGTTAGGATGGGAGATAAGCAGAGTGGGTAGGGATATTAAGTGATCTGACCCTCAGCTTCTGGAATTCAAGGATGGCTTCCAGGGTCTCTGCTCCATTCATTGGCTGACGCATAGTAGGAGTCTGCATTAAATAGTTAAATCTGAGTGAGTCTGATTCTGAGATGGCAGTCTAGCTTCTAAAATTCAGGAGGCCTGGTTCGGAGCATCCAAAGTTCAGGATAGAGCAGAGCCGTGATACGGAGGTGGACTGAAAGGGTTACTACTAAGGCCTGGAAAGATGAAGGCTGAGAAAAAATAAAAGGCATTATTTAGTTTCTCTAAAATGCTGGGCCTTGTGCATGGCTCTTATTAATTATGTAATTCTTATAAAAACAAACAAAAATTCTCAGAAAAACAGACTCAGAAAAATTAACCTTTCTAAGGTCACAGAACTACTAAGTAGTAAAGCTCAGATTTTCTTTTTAAACCCAGACCCCTTTTAAAGATTTTGTTTATTTTGGAGAGAGGAGAGAGGGGGAGAGAGAGTGTGTGAGTGCAAGTGCGAGCTGGGGGAGGGACAAAGGGAGAGGGAGAATCCTAAGCAGACTGTGCTGAGTGAGGAGCCCGACATGGGGCTGGATCTCACCACCCTGAGACCACGACCTGAGCCGAAATCAAGAGTTGGATGCTTGGGGCGCCTGGGTAGCTCATTCGTTAAGCGTCTGCCTTCGGCTCAGGTCATGGTCCCAGGGTCCTGGGATCGAGCCCCTCATTGGGCTCCCTGCTCAGCGGGAAGCCTGCTTCTCTCTCTCCCACTCCCCCTGCTTGTGTTCCCTCTCTCGCTGTGTCTCTCTGTCAAATAAATAAATAAAAATCTTAAAAAAAAAAAAAAGAGTTGGGTGCCTAACCAACTGAGCGACCCATGTGCCCCCAGACTCCTTTTAATATATCATATAGCTCCTAAGTAAAAGGTACCAGACTAAAACATTATTAAAAGAAAGTAAGAGTGTCACCTGGGTGGCTCGGTCAGTTAAGCATCTGCCTTTGGCTCAGGTCATGATCCCGGGGTCCTGGGATTGAGCCCCACGTCAGGCTCCCTGCTCAGCGGGGAGTCTGCTTGTCCCTCTTCCTCTGCTGCTCCCCCTGCTTGTGCTCTATCAAATAAATAAAATCTTAAAAAAAAATATTTACAGAATGATTCTCTTGATCTTGAACTAAGCCTGTTGTATTGATCTCAGAATGCACTTTTCTGTAGAAATGTTTGAAGATGTGATTTGGTATGTGGTCCATACTACAAAAACCTATTTTATATGCATATCTGTATGTACTTGTGTCTCTATATCTCTTTATATGTATCTGTACCATTTAAAATGCATATAATTTTTGTATAAAATACTACATTTTGAGTCCCAACTTTGGGAATCCTGGTAACTGCTCCTTACCTTGAAGGCAGCCCTTCCTCTTAGCCCTGCTTCAGATAATTAGGAGCTCTAGCAAATTATTAAATGTTTACATCTGTGCAGGAATGGCAGTCTATCTTCATTTCTACTTGATACTCTACATTCCATTTCTCTGACCGTACACGTGTTTTTAATAAGTTATTTTTGTGTATTAGGACTGTGTCTCAATCAGTAATTAAAGTTCTTTTGATATCAAGTAACAGAAACAGACTCTACTAAAAGAGACACCAGCTCTGAGGCTAAGGTGGAGGTGTCACAGTCAGAATTGCCAGGCCCCTGGGGGACTAGGGATTGGGGCTCTGTTAGATACTCAGGAGCTTCTCTCATTGTCTAGCTCTTCTCTGCCTCTTCTCTGTAACTACCTTTGCCTCTCTGGCTTTGAGATCACTTGAAGCAAGCTTTTCTTTGTCTGCTTCATTCTTTCTCCATTGACTGGCTTGTTCTAGACCTCTGAGTCAGACCTCCTGGTTCATGGTTTTATTTCTCTTCAGTTGCAGTGATGAGCAGATTCTATTGATAGCCTCTGAGACTTGATTCCAGAATCCAAAAGACAGAATGACTTCAGTTAGGTGGGCCTCTGTCACTAGATGGGCCTCCGTTGTCATTGGTTAGGCCTCCATCACTAGTTCAGTTGTCTGTGATGTGAGGAGCTGACTCCTGCCCTCCCTTCATGCTGCTGGGGTTCAGTTCTCTGTTGGAACCAGAGCAGAGGGAGAATGGGAATTCCCTGCTCATGTCTATTACCACTAGTTGTATTTGGCTTTTTTGCTTCTGGCTTTCTACGTTTCACCACTTTAAAACTAAGGAAAAAATATCACCACACATTCTGTGTTTTCAATTAAAATTTCACATCCAAAGTATTCCTAATAATAAATGGCTTGCAAAGAACCATGAAACAAGGACCAGTAAGTAGACTTACTGTGAAAACTCTGGAAGATGTTTCTAAACAAGTGTATCTGTTTTACTTTACCAGAATCCTAATAGTCTGCTGATTCTTCGAGGTGAGTAGTCTGAGGACACAGACATTGGTACGGTCTGTGAGTGAGACTATTACTTTTAGTCACATTCTGTGCTGCTTCATTGCGATGAAAAATATCAAGGTGAATGCCGAATCAATTTTTCAGTATTGTACTTGTAAAGGCAGTCCATGAAGTGGTGAATGGAGGAATCAAACTTTTATGGTAATCTTTTATTATAATCTATTTCCAGTTCAGTCAGAGAAGCAGCATGGCCCAGTGGACTAAAGGGCGGATAGGGAATTTGGAGCTCTGAGATATAATCTGTTTTGCAACTGACTAGTTTTGTGACCTTGGGAAAGCACATTAACCTCTGTCTGCTTCCTCATATGTAGAATGGGATGTACTGGATGGAAATGTAGGTACCTTCTGATTTGTACAAACTGAATGAATAATAAGATTTTATACAAATCAGGAGTGATTTTTTTTTTATACCAGAAGCCTGTGGTTTATAAAAAGATTCTTCCTAGCATTCCTTTAACACTCAAACTCTTTTCAATCTTTTAAACTGTGATTACTAAATATTAAATTTACACATACCAGTTTAAAAAACCCACCCATTGGATAGAATGAGAAAAAAATAGTCTCATAAAATTATGACAAGAGCTCAGTAAATTTACATGAACTACTCCAAAAACAGTGTTTTGGAGGCCACAGTAAATGAAGAATAGGTCCATACCTTAGACTTCAGGGTTAATTTTTTCTAATATGGAATGACATTAGTGCTGGTTTTGCCATATGTTTGCTATCTTGTTGACACTGGTATCATCGTATTGGTCTTGGCATTTTGACCCTGGTGCTGAGTCAACATTCACGCTGGCACCATGTCATCTCGACCCAGCAGAAATGATTGTAGGCACTTGCAGTTTCTGCTGCTGCTGGAATTTAGATGTAGCAGTATTGAAGGTTCGATTTGTACTCTGGAAATCTTATGCCTTTCGAATTAATTCTCCAGAGGGTGAAATATCCTAAAAGCTAACATGTAAACAAGCTCGAAGGATTAAAGTAGTACGAAGCAATAGTAGTTTGTCATATATTTATGTTGAATTTGCATAACAGTCTTAGTTATTTTTTATTTTTTTGAGATTTTATTTATTTATGAGAGAGACAATGAGAGACAGAGAGCATGAGAGGGAGGAGGGTCAGAGGGAGAAGCAGACTCCCTGCTGAGCAGGGAGCCCGATGTGGGACTCGATCCCAGGACTCCAGGATCATGACCTGAGCCGAAGGCAGTCGCTTAACCAACTGAGCCACCCAGGCGCCCCCAGTCTTAGTTATTTAAAAGTATATTACTGTAGTAAAGAAATATGTTTTGCTGGATTTCACATAGAGAAGCTCCTGAAGCACAGAGATTAAGTAGCTCGAGACCCAGACAAATACCTGAATCGTCAGAAGAATCCAGGCTTGTTGCCTTCCCAGTGTAGACTGCACCCTCAACTATCATAGAGGGGTATTGCCTGATTGGGTTGTAAAACAGTCTGATATCTACATTTGAGTTGCTTTTGAAGGACTCCCTATCTCTCCACAAATACGGTAACAAAATTTGCTTGTATTCCACAAATAGAGGTTTTTTGTTTTTTTTTTTCCATCTAAAAGAGTGTCTCCCAAACCAGTCTGAAGATGAATGCTGCTGGGCCACCTTTTCCAGAAAGAATTTCATGACTAAGCCTCATTGATATATAGATTCATAGGGTGCTATTCCTAGCTTCAAATATTCATTTATGGGAAAGAGTGACTAGAATTTTTGAGTTCTTTTATATTGTTATTTAGATTTCTGTTCAAGTTAAGCTAGTTTTCCATTCATTTTACAGGAAGATTTTCCCAGAGTTTCTTCTTGATTGCAAAACATATCCCCAGAGATGCCAGTGAGCATAACTCATGCTGACCAGTTGGTTCCAAGTGTGACAGCACTATATTCAACAAGTCCAAGTGAAACCAGGTGGAGGCCAGAGAATGTGCGTGCTTTTGCCTAAATTATCTGGTTCACTGTTTGAGTCCTCAATTTCAATTGGCCTCAACTGAATGTTAAACCAGAGATAAATTTTGTAGCCTTTTGAAGTACAACAAATGTTTCGACATTGCAATTACTGGTTTATAGTCACAATTCAAAAGGTGTGTGCAAATTGATGTTTGGTTTAGTCATTTCAGTACTTGGGAGGACGGGTAGGTTGGATTAGATTTGTGTTACTTCTTTTCTCTGAGAAAGGTAAGGCAAGTTCTTATATTCAGTATTCAGTATTCAGTTAATAAATTCTCTTCCCCCTCTCCTCCCCCTCCTCCCTCCTTCTCCTTCCCCTCTCCTCTTTCTCCATCTTCCCTCCCTCCTCCCCCTCCTCCCCCCTTTTCCCCTCCCCCTCCTCTCCCCTCCCTTTTCCCCTCCCCCTCCTCTCCCCACCCCTCCTCTCTCCACCCCTCCTCCCCACCCCTCCTCCCCTCCCCTTCCTTCTTCTCCTCCCCTCCCCCTCCCTCTCTCCTCCCCTTCCCTCTCCCCTCCTTCTCCTCCCTCCCTCTCCTCCATCTGTATCTCCAATCTCTTTTTCCCTCTCCTTCCCTTATTTCCTCTCCCTCTTCTTTATGTGTATATTATATAGAAAAAAATTCCAGCACAATGACTGAGTGAATTGCAACATTAAAGACTGCTTGGCCAAGAAACTATTAATCTTTGTATGTCAGCCTTTAGGGACCAGCATCAAATACAGACATGTTAGAAATCTTTTGGCCATTCCAGCTGAACTGACTCAGAAAATTTTTAAGAGCAATAGTCAGTGCTTAGCAGAAGAGAACCAAACTATTGTAAATTTGAGAAACTCTCATTTTTAACATGGCTCTTATACATCACAAGCTTGACAGCCTTACAGATTACATGCCTCCTGCAGCTGACTTCAAAAATTTGTGTTTTAAACACAATTTTACATTAAAGTTTTCTGTGAACTTATTTATTAATAAGTTTAACTTTTGTTGAAAAGTCAGGTTACTTTGCATATAAATACTACAGTGCTTTACAGAAGTGTTAAGAGGAATTGTTATCCCACGTATCGGACTACTTAAAGCAGTGTTCCTTTTAAGCAGTCAGTTGAAGGAAGTTCAGTGAAGGACTAATAACAGAAAAGAGGCAGAAACCTTAGCTGTGGGTCCATCTTATAACCTGTTTTTTCTTTCTCTTTGAAGACCCCAAGTTAGAAAGTATGCGTGCTGTGCTACTCACTTTACCAGGTCAAAGAGCCAGTATGATGAGAGATTAGGAAACCGTGTTTTCAAAGACTCACTTAATGTAGATGAATATGTTAATTTGACGTTTCTTTCACTAGGGACCTGTGCGAGAATTTCCACTTTGTTCCCCTTGATTTTTGTGAATGGGGTGGAATTTTTATTCAAGTCCTCTTTCCATTAATTTTGTGTAGGATGATTATCCTGAATGTGCTACCTTACACTTCTGAAGAAGTATGCTCAACAACAAGAACCACCCACTTCTCTCAGATAAGATAGGACACCATGACTATAGCTACCATTTGTTGAAGATCTCATATGTTTCTTCATTTTAATCCTCACAACTCTATAAGTATCATCCCCATTTCATGTATGAGGGCAACAGTGGCTCAGAGATGTTGAGGAGGTCATTTTTCCAGTTAGGTGACCAAGCTGGGATTCCAGCCTAAGTTGGCTGGACCAAACACAGATGGTCCTAACTCTGCTTCTCTAGATCTCTTCTCCATGATGTATGAGTTGCTGCCATTAGCAACTCAAACCTGTTTGCTTTCGGAGTTGTGAATTGCATAAACAGAGCACATCCTGGGGGAGCCTTCCTTTGCTTCCCAGCAAACTTAGACATAGATTATAATAGACCCATTTCATAGCAATATTTATTTTATCTTTTTTTTTTTTTTAGAGTGGTGGGGAGGGGGAGAGGGAGAGGGAGAGAGAATCCTAAGCAGATTCTAGGCCCAGTGCAGAGCCTGACTCCCGGCTAAATCTCACAACCTTGAGATCATGACCTGAGCCAAAATCAAGAGTTGTATGCTTAACCGACTGAGCCACCCAGGCACCCCAGCAATGTTTAAGTCCTCCTATTTCACAGGTGATTTTTCTGGAGGAAAGATGATGGGCTAAAATTCTAGATCAATTTTTGAGAGACTTTTCCTAATTATTCAATCCCCGTCTGGATCGCCCTAATAAGACATGAAGTTATATTCCAAAGAGTAAAGTACCAAATTACATAATTCTTATTCTGATCAGTTAATTGCAATGTATTCAACTTTAAATGAATTAAAGATTTCTAACTTAAAGTCTATTTATATTTGTGATTCTTAACACTTTTACGAAAGCCTCTTTGTATGATTATCAATGTAAATCCTTTCCTTTTCTCACTATTTATGTTATGGAAGATAATGACTGGGAGAAAAGCAAACTATTATTAAGCATAAAAACAGATTACATTAGAAATCCTCTTCCGTGTTATTTCTAAACCCACATATTTTGTCATGTGACTTAATAAGGGGGCTACTGTTTAAAGAGGGACTAAAGGATGACTGATCTCTGTGCTGTTTTACATGTCCCTCCCACAGCCCCACCTTAGCCCACCTTCTGATTTGTCCTGTCCCCTTTGTCTGTGTCTGCTCTCTGGAGACCATCTCTGGAGACCCTCTCTGGGGACCTCATCCTTTCTCATGGATTTATGGTGACTACTCCCAAACTTTTCTTTCTGGCCCTGCCCTCTGCCCTATAATCACTTTTTATCCACAAGATTGTTTAATGGAACCAACAAAGAGTTTAATCTCCTCTAAAAATATTTAAAAAGGCAGGACTGTTGCTCTCAACTAAATGTTAGCTTTGGAAATTAGGTCTAAATTATGTTTAAGGTTATAAATGAGCTTAGTATCATGTAGCTTACATGGTAAGTTATTCTAAAGAGTTTAGTACCATAATGGTTTCAAATAATTATGTCATTTTGTTTTCCATATAATATCGATTTTAATTGTAACACTAATAAGCACTGAGGACACATTTTACATTCAATCATATAAAGTTATTTGATGAATTGAAGTAAGGTGACATTTGATGGATTTAGTGGAAGTTTAGATCCAATTTGCATTTCAGTGGCTGACTTTAGAAAACTTTTTAGATAGGATTTCTTGGTAAATTAAAGGATTTAGGGGGATGATGATGAAATAATTGATTTAAAAAGTGTGTAATACTAGTTTTCATTGAACTTAAGCTTGTATGGGTTCAATTTAAAACCTAATTCAATACATTTTAGATTTTATATTTCCCTGAACCTCTTTTGGAGTATTAATTTTGTCATGCTTGTCATTCTAATCTAATGATGATTTAGTGTTTGCAAACCTGAATAAATCTGTATGCAAGGAGTTCTGTGTTTTTAATCAATGAAGATTGAAATTTGGCAGCTGAGATGATAAGAAAAATTTTAAATAGAAAATGAAAATAATGATTAAACTTTAGAAAGTACTTTTATTAATGTTCTTGGCTATGAACCATGTAATATTTTTCTCTTTTTATCATGTAACATTTAGATGGTGATTGAACCTTAAAAGAAGTAATTACCACTAAATTGTGAGGAATATTTAAATTAGAACAGAACCTTTGTGTTCACTTTCTCCCTCTTTCCCTAAAACCTATGATTTAGAGTTGTAAATAAAAGCCAAAAAGATGCTAGCCTACTTTAAAAAAACTCATCTACCTTCTGTTCTTTAATGAAAGTATATCTTTACTTCATTATTATTTATTGAATAAAAATGTAGAAGTTAGAATGTTTAATAGACTAGTCACACCAAATAAAAGAAAAATTCTGGCTTTAAATATCTAGGGGTCAGCAGCCCCTCTTCATCAATCTAGGAGAGCCCTGTCTGGTTTAACATTGCTTTGCTTTTCCAAGGATCTCATGACACTAAAAGACAGTACAGTCCTTAAAAATCAATACAGGACATCTGATTGTAGTCCTTCACCTTTATTGCTCAGTGCCCTTTGAGGGTGAAGGAAGATATTCCAGTGCAAACAGTAGGTCTGAAAACCTAACAGAGTGATAATAAATAATTCTTGGAAAAAATAAAAAAATTCTAACGTTATTTCCCAGAACTGAGGGGTGGGTTTTGAGGTGGAATAAAAAATGAATGTGATTATTTTCAAGGCCGAAATTTGACTTGTTAAATAGAGTGATTTGGTGACTTAGTGATTAGCGATTTAGTGATTAAATAACACAAATGTTTTATAGTATATGAAAAGCAAAAATTTTTTAATAATGTGGAAATTTATGAAGCCTGTAATGCCCTATTAGATGTCAGCAGTTAGATAGAATTAAGGAGAAGAAACAGTTATTCAGATAGCTTTGTAGAAGCTTCAGCTGAATTGGAGCTTCTGCTTTTGTAGTATTGGAGGTTACTGGTGAAGAAAGCACACAGTGACATCCCTGAAGGAGGTCCTGTGACACCAGTGAGAATCCCCCTTACATGTGTGAGAGATGGGACCATCTCTTTTACATTATCTCATTTGATCGTCTTAACTCCAAGACCTTGTTAGGGTAGGCATGGTTATTCTGCATTTTACAGATGACAGAATGGACTTGGAACAATTATGTTATCCAAGGCTGTATGGTTTATAGGTGCAACTGACCTCCCCTCCAGAGCTGCTGAGATCCTCCCCCTCCCCACACACAGTGCTGTTAAAACACTGCATTATATGGTCTTTTGATACTTTTATCCATGATATTTAACACTAAGCCAAAATTTGCTACTGAGACCTATCTGGCATTGTTAGTTCATATGCCCAATGAATATGACTTCTTCAAAAAAACATGTAACAGGGGTTATCATTTTATAGTTATGTCATCTGTCTTCCAGCTAAATTCAATACCTTCATTTAAAGACATAGAAGATAGAATGTGCCGTGTATGTAAAATAATTTGTCTTTAAGCCATAGCGTATCCTAGGTCCTATGATTTCTATATGAGACAGGCCTCGAAAATGTTGGCATAATGCAGACAGCTGCAGAGACACCGCCAACTTCAGGAAATATCCATTAATTGTTGAGCATTTTGAATGTACAGTGCATGACCGTTTTTAGTTGAGCCTCAACCAGTTAGACACTACATAGTTATCTCATTTTAGAGGATAGATAACTGTATTTCCCATGAGTGAACATTCCATCCAAAATGTATGCCACTTTCTTTCTTAAAAACTGGTAAAGTGGACATTTCCCAAGCCATGATAACACATGAGGAGCATGCAAGCACCAGATCCAGCTGTTCCATTGGAGACCACTATTGTATTCCTTTCAAACCTGCGGAGAAATAGTCAAGAGTAATATAAGATTGTTTGGGGGTGTGGTTAAACTTTCCTAAGACTGACGTAGTGGACAATAATCAGTTATATTCGAAGATCTATAAGCTAAATCCAGAATTCCACATATGAATACTCATACTGAATCTGTACACAAACACTGTGAGTCAGTGTTGCCAGAACGTCCTGTATCTGCTCCGTTAATACTTTCCAGTGGGGGGGAGGGGGGAGTTTCTTCTCTTTAATTTGTTTCTTAATGATCTGATACACTGTTGGATGAGATGTCATAGTTTGCTTTATAAAACAATAAAGAACCATTTTCATACATTATTTAGTTTTATTATAATGACTTAAAGCCATCATCTTTGTGAGAGGAAGACCGTCAGATGGCCAAACAGAGCTCTAACTACATACAGGAAGACCTCCTTTCTTACCAGATGGCCCTTTTGTTGTGCCAGCGGCTTCTGAGGTGGAACAGAATGGGACATTAATTAAATTAGCTCCCAAATTAACCTTACTGGTTATCTTTTTTTAAGTTGCAGCTCTATTGAGGTCTAATTAACATACAATAAACTGAAAATATTTTAAGTATGCACTTTGGTAAGTTTTGATATGTATACATCAGGAAATCATCACCACAATCAAGATAGTAAACATATATATCCCTCCTCCCAAATTACACTGAGCAGAGTTGTAGTTCCTCTATCAGGTTCTTTGCACATGCCTCCATCATCAGACAATCACTGATCTACTTATTGTTACTACAGATTAGTTTGCGTTTTCTAGAGTTTTATATAAAGATGGGCTCCTGGGTGGCTCAGTCAGTTAGGCGTCCGACTCTTGATTTGGGCTCAGGTCATGATCTCAGGGTCATGAGATTGAGCCTGGTGTCTGGCTCCATGCTGGGTGTGGAGCCTGCTTCAGATTCTCTCTGCCTCTTCCCCCCGACCTCAAACAAACAAAAGGCATACAGCATGTTGTCGTCTTTTTGTCTGGTGTAGTTATTTTGAGATTCATCCATGTTATGTGTATTGTTCATTTTTCATTTTTATTGCTGTGTAAGTATTCCATCATGTAAATATACCACAATTTGTTTATCATTTATCTGTTGATGGATATGTGGACAGTTTCCAGTTTTGGGCTATTAGAAATAAAGCTGGTGTGAACATTTGGGTACCACTGTTTATCTGGACATATGTTTCCTTGTGAGCAAAGCATAGTACTGGAGTGGTGGGGTCATATGATAGGCACCTGCTTTAAGAAACCGTTTCCAAAGTGGTCACACCATGTCCTCTGGGACAGCTCTAGTTTCTCCACATTTGTGCCAACACTTGGTATGGCCAGTCTTTTTAATTTTAGCATTTGTAAAGAAGTGTGTAGAGGTATCTCATTATGGTTTTAGTGTTTACTTCCCTGATGACTAATGATGTTGAGTATCTTTTCATGTGCTTATTTGCCATCCATGTATCTTCTTTGGTGAGGTGTCTTTTCAAATCATTTGTATGTTTTATTTTTTTATTTTTTATTTTTTTAATTTTTTTTAAAGATTTTATTTATTTATTCATGAGAGACACAGAGAGAGAGAGGCAGAGGGAGAAGCAGACTCCCAAGGAGCAGAGAGCCCGATGTGGGACTCGATCCCAGGACCCCGGGACCATGACCTGAGCCGAAGGCAGACGCTTAACCATCTGAGCCACCCAGGCGCCCCATTTGTATGTTTTAAATTGGCTGGTTTTCTTTGTTGTATTTTGAGAGTTCTTTATTTCTTTGGAAAGTAAGTTTACCAGGTGTATACTTTTCACAGGTGTTCTCCCAGTCTATGACTTGCTTTCTCATGCTCTTCACAGTGTCTTTTGAAGAATGTAAGTTTTTAATTTTGAGGAAGTCCAGTTTTCCAAATAATCTTTTGTATGTTGTGCTTTCAGTTGTCATATCTGAGAAAATTTGTCTAGCCTAAGCTCATAAGTATTTCCTCCTAATTTTTTCCTAAAAAGTTTTATAGTTTTAGGTTTTACATCTAGGCCTATGGTCCATTTTGAATTAAGCTTTGTATATAGTGTGAGGTATGGATCCAATTTTTTTTTTCTATTTTTTATTTAATAGCTCCAGCATCAATTGTCCATGTATGTCTTGGTCTAATTTTGGACTGTTTTGTTTCATTGATCTATTTGTCTCTCCTTACCCCAGTGCTGCAATAGCATTTCAGTAGTTTTATAATAATTCTGGAAGTCAGGGAGCATGAGCCCCCCAACTTTGTTGCTCAAGTGTTTGGGCTATTCCATGTGAATTTTAGAACCAACTTGTCGATTTCTACCAGAATGCCTGCTGGGATTTTGTTTGGAATTACACTGAATTTATAGGTCAATTTGGGGAGAATTGATGCCTTAACAATATTGTCTTTCAAACCATGAACAGAATGTCTTGGTGTCTGAAATTTAAAACTGTTATCTGGGTTTAAAATATAAGCCATTCAGAATTACTGATCAGGAAAGAAAGCAAAAGGGATACTCAGAGTGCCTCACAGTTAGATCAGCAGGATACTGGGAATTGGTCTTTCTGCTTGATTCACCCGATCAGTTCTTCACATAATTCTCATCTAATATGAGATGTCTAAACATTAGATGCCTTATCCAAAATAGGAGCCTTGAGTCTCCCACAAGCATCTTTGTCCCACAGATGCTAGTCGACCATAAATATGTATACTCACCTAGTCTGCTGACACCATGCCAGATGGAGGGCATTTTGTGTGAAGTTAGGATGGATTTAAGCCACAGATCCAAGAATATCTGAATCCTCCCCTAATCAACTACCCTTTTTTGGGTGTTTTCTGTAGGAAAGACACAGGAACACATGCAACAAAGATTAAATCATTATTAATAGGAACAACATAATTCTAGTTGTGAAGGAAAGAGGTCAGGGTACCACAGATATTTAGATAGTCATGTTGTTTTATAGAATATAGCCTTTCATGTTGGGGCTATACATTTTTCTGAAGGAGTGTCAATTATAGTAATGAGGCTAAGCTTTGACTTCTATAAAGACAACAAATGGAATGGTGACCAGGTCATTGCAAATTACCAATTCTTCAAGGACAAGTGGAAACATATTTGTCATTGACAGTGGGCCCATTCTGTTCTCTAACGTGGAGAATAGATCTTTTTGAACTAGGGTAGTGGTGTGGTTGAGGGCATGAAGTCAGGCTGCCTGGGTTCAAATGGCCACTCTGTCTTTGCAAATGTGCAGACTAAATTGCTCTGAGCCTCTTTTCTTTAAGGATACAGAAAATTGTCATGGAGAGATTAAAAGCAAATAGTTGGGCTCAGTGTATGTGGTACAATTTGTGTTTTTGGCATAATTTTTTTCCACTTTTTATCTTTCATATTGTATGTTCTTGTTAACCACTGACCACCTGTGAAAATGTGGACTGTGTGTTCAGTGAACTACTCTTGCTTCGCTTTCTGTCAATTGTTCTGTTTGTTGGCCTCCCGCTTCACGTCCCTTCTGACTTTCTGATCTTCACTCTCACCCCAGCTGGCCTTCTCCACTTACAAACGAGTTTCTTCCGAAAAGCCTGCCCTCATGTACCACCAGTGACTCTGAGACTAGAGCGGGGATGGGTTTGTGTTTACTTAAAAAGCAACACAAACAGCCTTTCCACATCCATCCCATAAAAACCAAAGCCAAATGCTCTTTTCTACTCTGAAGTCGAGAGAAAAGTTCTAGGGTTATATCCTTAACATGTAATTTAGAGTTCAAAATATTTTATGTCTTAAATATTGATGCAGGGAGTATTTAATAAGCATTGACACAAAAAAATTAACCATGTGGTAGATAGCATTCTGCCAATTAACAATTTATTTTATTTAGCTGCGGAATGAACTATGTCAGTATGAGCGCTAACACTACTTATTTCTGACAATTTTTAGAATAGGAATAGGAAAAATATTCAACAGAGATAATGGTTGCTTGAAAACCGCTTATGTCAAATATATTAAAATTTGAAATCGTTGAAGGCTAAAATCCAAATTCAGGAGTAATTAACCAAAATAGTTGACAGATGTCAGCCATGCTAATAAAATTTGTATTCCCTGAATATTTTCCAGCTTGTAATTAACTGTGCAGATGATGTGATCTGATTTTTGTCACTAACTGCTTATTAATGAAGGGGAAGATGACTAGTTACAAAATCCATAGTGCTAGCTGAATACCGAGTTTAACTATTTCTCATACAGCTGACATAGATAGCAGCTACAGAAGCCTTGATACCGGTTTGATTTGTACTTACTTTCTTCATCTGTGATTGCCAAGGGGAAACTGAATTTGTCAAATTCAGCCCTGAGTGACCTTGAAGATAGTAAACTGTTTTTATTTGATGGTCAGCAAGTATAATGCTTTCATTTTTAGATTCTTTGTTATAGGGCGCCTGGGTGGCTCAGTTGGTTAAGCGATTGCCTTTGGCTCAGGTCATGATCCTGGAGTCCCGGGATCGAGTCCCATATCGGGCTCCTTGCTCAGCAGGGGGTCTGCTTCTCCCTCTGACCCTCCCGCCTCTCATGTGCTCTCTCTCTTTCTCTCTCTCAAATAAAAAAAAAATCTTTAGATTCTTTGTTATAAATTTATGTCATCAGGCTAGTGATATCACCATTGGAAGTTCCATAATAAAGTGCCAAAAGGTAATTTTGAGTTCAGTGGAAGCTAAGCAGAATGCGATCTGCCAACATGATCTGAAGACTTGAATGCAGAATACTGTTAACAGAAATGGTGTGATAACAAAAGAGCATCATTCATTATCCTCTTATAATGTGGCATTTAATATAAAAGAGAAATACCCTTCAGATGGCTGATGAGCGTCTAAGCGTGAACAAGAGGTTGTGTCAGGTCTCTGACTTCAGTGGCTCGCTCCTGTATGCCATACGTCTCTTCTCTCAACCAGTGCTTATCAAGAGTTCGCGGTATGTTGGGCACTGAAGTCCGTGCTGTGGGTATAGTAGCGAGCCCAGTCGTTCAGCATCTCTAAGCAGCTTACACTCTAAACGGAGGTAGACAGATAGTCACACCAGAATTCTAACTGTAGCTGGTGTCCTGAAGGGCAGGAACATTTTGTTGGTGTTATTGCTGGAGGTCAAGAAAGACTTCCTTGAGGATTTGCTGCTTAAATTGTCATCTGAAGTTGACCAGGTGAGAAGGTGGGAAGGGTGTGCAGGTAGAGGGAGCAGCTAGTGCAGAGTCCCTGTGGTGGGAGAGAAAACCCAGGATGCTCAGTATTTGAGGCACTTAGAGAAGAAGGCCAGCGAGGCTGGAACAGGGAGGGCAGTGGGTCAGATTACAGATGGTTCTGGAGAGTTAGGTAAGAGTCAGAGCATGCAGGGTCCAGAAAGCCAGTTTCAGGAGATGTGTCTTTGATGGTCCAAGAGCAAAGGGAGCCCTCGGAGGGGTTAAAGAAAGGTAATGTGATCACATTTCAGTTTTGACAAAAATCTCTATGGCTGTAACGGAACTTGGATTGAAAAGAGAGTGCATGTGGCCTAGGGCAGTGAGGGAGCAATTACAGTTGTTTTGACAATAAGCATGGAAGCCTGACCAGAAGCAGAAAGATTCCAGAGATACCACTGTGCACCCTTCCCACTGTGCCAACCCTCTCCTAAACAGACTGTCGCTCTCTTACCTCTTCAGGAATCTTTACCCCATTGCTCGTCTCCTGTTTGCTTTTCCCCTTGTCAAGGACAAGTTCCTTTAGTTCCTTCCTCTTTTATGATGGATACTTTCAGACCTCAGTTCTTTGTTGTCTTCTTTGGGTGGCCTTTCCAGTAGAGTGGTCTTACAGTATTTATGCTTGTCTGCCAGATTAAACTGTATTTGAATTCAGTCCCTAAGAAAGAACTGTTTGACATCTGCACTTGGATGTCTCCCAGACATCTCCAACTTCACATGTCCTTAATGTCAGTTTGATTTTACTTTCTCCAAACTGGTTTCTTTACTTCCTCCTCCTCCCCTTTTCTCTCTTACTCATTTTTGTATCCTTGAGTTTAGGATAATACATATTTGTTGAATGAGTGGGTGATTCAAGGTATAATTATAGCAGTAGGTAGCTCTAAGAAGAGGGAAGACTCTTTCCTTACACCATCTAAGAACAAGAAAACTCCATTCCTTTTATAAGAAAACTAGTTTGTCAAAGTTCTTTTAAAAATGGGTCACCCACAACTGGACATACTCCTTTATTGCCCAGTGCTAGTTCCCTTTAGAGGATCCCAAGTCTATGTTTCCCTCCCTAGCTATGTGTAGCTCTACTCCACAGTCAGGTGTTAGATTGCTATCATTGATTAATACTCCATTTTCGATAGGCTGATATGCAGTTTGGTTGGAGGGAGTTACCTTTCTGTAAAGCAGTGATCCCCATTTGCTTAGGTGACTCAGCTGCAGAGTTTGGAACTTGGTCTTTTCTGATACCACCCCTGGGTATGGGGGAGCAGTGCCTCCATTCGCCTGGGCAAGGGTGTCAGTCTAGGCAGCGTAGGTGGCTTTTGCTTCAGAGGTGAGGTTTTGTGTTTCCTGTGGTGTTTGTAGTAGAGTGGTCATTGTTTAAAGTTTTCTGTTAGGTTGTGCCCTTCCTAGTCCTTTAGTTAGAAAAAGCAAGTTTTCCTTAGAGATTTTTGTCCACTTTCATTGGTTTTTCTAGGTTGCCATCTTCTCCAACATTGAATCTGGGATGACCCCAAAAGAAAACCCAAGGAACATGCTGCCTTGTCATTCTTTGGGTCCTGAGGTCCAGTCTGACTTCTTTTCTCTGCCTTGCAGAGTCTTTTAATGATTGTTTTATATATAATGTTAAGAGTGTTTAGCTGTTTTTGCAGGAAGAATGGAGAGACATAATTCTCCTTGGTTTGGAGCTAGAAGTCAGGAAGCTCTCTTTAATGATTTTATGTCTTTCAAATAAAGTTTGGCCATTAAATTAAATAAGAATAAACTCTTTCCGTAGAAGAGTGTAATGTTCATCCAGTTTAACGTATACTTGTTTTATGTATATTTGTATATATTGCAGAAAATCTTAGAGTTTGTAAAATTTCCACCAGCTCTTCACACACAACAAAATTAAAATTACTTTATCAGTGCTTTATGTGACTTATATTTAAAGTAGGATCTTAAAAAGAATTATGAGTAAGAGCAACCAATGTACTTTCAGAAACTTTCTCAAATTAAATATATTGGATTTATCAAGTCTCTGCTTTTAATTTTCTCTAGTAGATTCCTTCCAATGTATTGTAAAATAGCATTTGTAGAACAAGTTAACAATTTGAAACAATACCTGTTTTCAAACAAGATTAAACTGTATTTGAATTCAATCCCTAAGAAATAACTAATATCGAATCAGTGGCACTACACAGAGTCAAGATCCCAGGGTATTGTTTTAGCTACAAGTGTTTGCTGATGTTAAACTGTACCGTTAAGTAGGTTTGCTTTCAAGATTATTGCTTTACCATGAATTTATTCTCTTCAAAATCTTTTTCAGACTTTGCAGTTACATGGCTCATCTTTTTAGACACCATGTAATCAATAGAAAAGCTTTCAAGAAAAAAGTTGAAAAAAGACAGATGAATTCCATGAAGGGAAAATTAATGAACCAGTTTGAAATGTGAATGAATCCGGGTGTGTGGTGGGTTTTAGGTGATCCCCCCCTTTTTTTTTGTGCAAGTGAAAGGCTCTAGGGCTCTAAACTTCAAATCTCATTAAATCTTTGAGCATGCAGATAGAATAAATCTCATTTAAAAAGTGTTCTTCACCCAACAGGTTTATAACAGTATTATTTATATCTGTTTTAATATACTAAATATTATGCATTAAACTACATTAGAGGAGAGATATTTGTGTTTAATATTTACTTAATTTAATTACAAAAATAAAATAAATTATAACAATTGAAGCAATTAACATATTATAAAGGAAAAGTTATTTTTCCCCAGCCTTCTCTCCTCCATCCTTTCTCCCTCTCCCCTGCTAATGTTAACATTGTAGGGTTTGTCTTTCCATAGCTTTCTCCATGCTCAAACAAGTACAAACACACACTGGTATATACTCATACACATTTCACATTTATTGGGCCCCACTGACTGTAATTATATGCTTCATAATGGGGTCATTCTCTATATATACGTGAGTCTTCAAATCGCCTTTTCCCTCTCACTCTTCCAGGACAATAGATACAAATCAAAGTTATTTAAGATTAACTATTGTATAGAGTATCTGAAGTATAGATGTGTCCATTTATTCAGTCATTCCTGTTGATGGCCATTTGGGTAGTTTCCTGTGAGATTTTGTATTGCTTGTTGCTATATAAACAGTTGTTTGTGATTACAAACAGGAGATGAACATCTCTGCTTATGTGTCTTTAGTTTTATATAGCAGTTCTTTTATTCCCAAAGGGTGGATTTCTGAAAATGAGACTTCCAGGTCAAAGGGTATGTATATATATACTTAATTTTGTGTGAATATTGTTGTGTATTTTCCCAAATGTTTACTGCAATTTGCAGTCCTAATAGTGTCATATGAGATTGCTCATTTTCTCACATCCTCAACAGCACTAGATATTCTCAGTCTTTTAAATTTTTACTAATTTGATGGGTAAAAAAACAGTACCTCATTTTTTGCTTTAAGTAGCACTTTCTGATTTTTGGTAGAGTTGAACATCTTTTGATGTTTATTGGTCACTTCAATTTGATCTGTGAATTTTTTCTTTATGTTATTGGCCTGTTTTTCCTTCCAGTTGTCTTTTTCATCAGTTTATGGGAGTGTTTTCTAAATCAGGGTTATTTTCTCTTTGATGATAATTTTTTTTTGAAGTTTTTTTTTTTTTTTAACTGGTCTTATATGTATTTGGAATGGTTTGTGGTATTTTTTGTTATAGAATAAATAATACATGAAATAAAAATAATAATAAATGCTATCACTTTTATGTGTCTTTATATCTTTATAGGTTTCTTATCATCCTTAGTTCTACAGACATTCTCCTAAGTTCTCTTATTGTGAATATCACTGTTTTATTTTTTAATATGGAGATCTTTAATTCATCTGGAATTTACTTTTATAATGGGTGGGATATAGGGGCCAAGTTTTGCCTTTTTCCTCATAGCTAACCATTTATTATGCTAATGCCATTTAGTAAATAAACCATCCTTTCCCTTCTGAATTTAAATGCCATCAGTGTTCTTTTAAAATATTTAAATGATTACATTTCTTCTCCAGCTTAACCCATTTTCTGTAAGGTAATGACTTTTTAAAAGCAGGATTTAGTAAATTGGAAAGGTTATTTCTCTGCTCTCAAATGTCAAATGCTACCTGACACTCTTTACTGTTGCTGACTAAAAGTGCAAGTACAAGAAGGATTACTGCTGTGAACAAATCCACTAATCAGGATGTAACTTAACAATTTTAAGACCCTGGGTAAAAAAATGGGAAAATTTGGGATATTCATTCAGTGCTTCTACAAAAGCAGTAACATGTAAGCACTGTGAAGAAAGTCATTTATTAAATATAGAAAGAAATTTTTTTTCCTATTCAAACATACAGAGAAATTAAGTTCATAGAGGCCTTCCTTTTCCTTAATGGCATGAGCTACACAGGGATGGCACTCCAAGTAAGGCTGTGTTCCAGGTGCAGTCGGGGCACCTCACATGTGGAGATCGGTAGGCAACCATCTACTTCATTCACAGTTGTATTTTGGGTTCATCCTTGAAGTAAGCCGTGCACCAGGAGATCAAATCCAGACATCTTATTTTCATGCGTTTTGGAAATAAGTCCTTGGGCTTGGTGATATATCATCATGCTTTACAAAATCTTTTTGCTGGGGAATGCTAATTTTATTTATTCATCATACAAGTGATGGTGTAACTGAGGCCCAAGGGTACAAGAGCAGTTGGCTCCAGGGGTCCCAAATAGATCAGGTTTGGCCACTCATTGCTGACAGAATCCAAAGGCAGAGAGATGAGTGATGGTGAAACAAGAATTTATTTAAATGGGGCCGACACTGGAAGACGCTAATGTCTCGGAGCCTTCAAAGCGCTGAAAATAAGTCTAGGATTATATAAGGAAAATGTGGGATAAAGATTGGTGGGTACAAGCAGGTGAGCAGGAAAGGTCAAGTAGATCATTGTCTCAGCATCACTCACATGGGTTCTTGCTGGTGCCAGGGCAATGCTTGTTGCTTGAGGGGTAATTTCAGTTTCCTCTTGGGATGCTCTGCCTGCTGGGTGTTTTGCCCGAGTTAAAGATAAGCTGGTGAGAAGAACTTAATCAGTTAGAAAGTACAGTCTGAGGTCAGAATGGAGGTGGTTGAAATCCTCTTTCAGTGAAGGAGAGACAAAGGGGACTCCTGCATCTCTAATCAGGAGGAAGAACTGTATCCATTACAGATTTGAGAAGATTTGGCTATATATTGCAATATAGTAATGATGGATCATCTTTATAATTAGAAATAAGATCTTGAAGTACAAAGCATCCTTACTGCTATACTATCTGACAGTAGGGTATAAGCAAATAAAATATGCTGTGTCTTAGGTTGGAATAGTATGTGGCTATTAAATAATGTGTTTCTGATGGATAGTTATAGTAGGTAAATACTCTGACATTATTAGATTTTGTGACAAAACAGTATCTACAGTGGATATCCAGCATTTAAACTCAAAAGATACCAAGCAGCAAAGGGACTTGTGTGACTCATTTGGTCCTTCATTCATTCATTCATTTGTCTTTTACTGAGCATCAGCTGTGCTGCAGGCACTCCACGAGGCTGTGGCAAACAGGGATGAAGGGCAGTTTTTCTTTCCAGGAGCTTACAAGCTAGTGGACAGGTAAGTTGTATCATCACAGGACTGTGCTTTAACAATCACGTGAGTGCTCAGGATGTGATGAGAGTGTAGTGGAGGCACACACGAATCAGACTGGGCGTGTGGGGTCTGTAGGACTTCCTGGAGGTGGTGACATTCGAGTTGACTTCAAAAGGAATAAAAAAGAATTAACCAGGGAAAAAGGATCATTAGAGGGAGGGAAGCTTTCAGATAGGAGTATTCTTAGTACATGGGGACACTGAAGAACTAGCTGACTGTAATGTTCGGATAAATTCCAAGTTGTTTGGTATAATTGTATCAGGTGCATGCATGTGCATGTACGTATGTTCATCATTGTGAGAGATGATGTGTAGAGATTCATAATAGTGAGGTCTTGAAAATCCTCTAACCCACACTAAAGAGACTAGATTTTATCCTGAAGGAGGACGTTAGGCAGGAGGGCGATCTTTTCAGATCTGCTGTTTAGAAGGCTTTCTCTGGAGATCTAGTGAAGGATGGATGAGGTGGTGTTAGGTCCAGAGTCATGAAAACTGGTAGGGCCGAGGCATAACATTCCCAGTGAGAACTGTAAGGTGTATTTAGAGATTTCAGGGAGTAACACTGCTAGGATTTGGGATAAGAAGGAAGGAAAGGAAGCTAGGATAATACCTAGATTTCTGGTTTGAAGCAAGTGGATATATGGGGATTTGATCCATGAAAACTAGGGCGGGGGGGAGTGAATTTGGGAATGGGAAAATACTGAGTTCAGTTTTGGACTTAAACATTTTGAGGCCTTTGGGGAGAAATGATGGTATTTATTGGGCAGCTGAATAGATGTGACCTTGGCACAGGAGAGAGTTGAAGATTTAGAAGTTGTCGGCATGTAGGTGGTGATTTTAATCCTGGGGTTGCAGCGATGAAATAACAGCACGCAAAGAGAAGAGAGCTGAAGATGAAGGCAGAGCACCCTGGGACGGTGACCGAGATGAACAGCCAGAAAGTAGGAAAGAAGTAGGAAGAGAGCAGCCAGAAGAGAGACTCTCCGAAGGGAAGCAGTTGTCACCAAGGTCAGATGGCGCAGAGATTTCATGTTAGCTCAGTTTGTCAGGGCGTCTGTTGGACTTGGCAACAAAGAGGTAATCAGTGGGGTAGGCCAGAGAGGGTTCCTGAAGTGGCGCTGATAAATGGCAGTTTATAGGGATTGCATAGAGAATGGTAAGTGAAGTGGAGACAAGCATACTATTGCTTTGTTTTGGTAGATTGGCTATTAACAAAAGTAGACGACAGTACAGCAGCTAGAAGGAGATGATGCAGGGCTGAGGGAGGTGTGTGTGTGTAAGATGAACAAGATTTGAGCAGTGTCCTAAATTTAGGGATTAGACAGAGAGTAAAAATAAAGGTGATGAGGTAAGTCATTGATGTGAGGTCCCAAAAGAGATGAGGGAGCATGGAGCTCGTAAGAAATTGGGACCCCTTCCTCGCAGAGTCTACAGAGAGGGGGAAGACAAGGACGGCATGTAAGGTGCAGGCAAGTTTGGGTCGGAGGTGGGGCAGGCAGGGGTAAGAACAAGGAGAGCTGTGTTTTCCTTTGTGAATGGGGGAGGTGCCTTCTGAGGAAGGAGAGAGAAGAGATGGAGAGTTAGGGGACTCAGGACATGGGGAGGGGAGCCGCATAGCACACACACATCTGCTCATGGCCACCGCTGCCGTGGCCCCTGCCGGTGATGCGACCACATGGAATTTGAGTAAAGTGGATGTAATCCAACTTCCACGGTCTTCTATTAGGTAAAATGTTTTGACACTGAGAATTTATGCTTAACATGGGACTGAACAATTTACTGAAATTTAAGCTGAAGCAAATATTTGATGAATAATACAGGTGTAAAATTAAATAGTTCCATCAGGAGACATGCTTTGCTTCAAAACATTAACATTTTTTTTTTTCTTTCAGCTAACCATTTGAAAGCCACCTGTATTCAGACAGTCAAACCAGGGCAGTAAGGGAGAGACTTGGGGAAGTACATAAAGGTGTTGCTCTGGGCAGCTGCTAAGAAAACAGGCTGCAGATGGGAGTGTTAACATAGTATACAGGTTTCTCTGCTTATGAGCTCTGACTGTAATACTGATTTTTTTGTACATAGGAAAAATAATTTGCTCAAAACCCAGCGTGAATAAGCTTGTATCTTAGAACCAGGAACAGAGGACTAACTTTTTTATTGAGTTAAATTGTGTGAGTTTATCAAGGGTTATTAATCAAGTTACGGACATTTTTACGTCTTATCTGTTCAACATATATGAGGCCTTTGCCATGTCACCTTTCTTTAGAACAGGTAGCATTTCATCTAAACTTTTCAGAACAAGAGTACTTTTTTAAGGGTTCTGGGAGGGTGCGGGTATCTCAAATTCTTAGATGCTGGCTCTGTATTGCCTTTGCTAAGCATCTGGTTTCTTTCTGTCCCTCTCTAGAAGCAGGCGATTGATACTGGAATTTGACAGCTTGGGAGTGATGTCCCTACACATAAATAGCATGGATTTATTCATTTTGAATCCTAGGGATGTCCTTAACCTGTAAGCATCCCTGGAATTAAGTTAATCCTGTGATTGTTGTATCGAAAATGAAAGGCAAGAAAGTTACTTTGAAAGTGCATTAATCAAAACGTTTATTACTAAAATGTCACATTAAGAAAACTCTTAATTTTGTGTTTATTTGCTTCATGGCTAACATCATAATGCAGTCTTGCAAATATCTAAAACGGGAAAACATTTTCCAACCTGCTATGTTATATTACAGAAAAATTTCCCACAGTACTGTCCTGTATATGGTGACATTTAGAATTCAAAGAGAGATATACATAGTTATGTGACTTTGGGAATTTCTCTTCCTTCCACCATCTCCCTGTTAGACACCTCATTGTTTACTCTTTGTTTACTCTTTCCAAAAGTTGTATAAAGTTTTTTAATAATCAGATTCCTGTTGCTGTTGAGCTATCCCTTCCACCCCCCGCCTTTTTTTTCCTGATGTTTTTCCCAACTCAGAGCATATTCCATTGGGAAGTCCCTAATGATGTCAGTTAACCCATTCCACCTTAATCAACCATGAGAAAACCACATACGACTGACCACTATTATTTTTTTTTTTTGGAATTTTTAATGCCATGCATTGCTGCCTCAGAGCTCCATCCTGACACCTTTATAGAACTGATCCTGCAGCCACAGTCCCTCTGTCCTCATCCTGCCATCGGTGTCTGGAACCATAGCGGAACTTACACTCCCATGTCTCCAACATGATGAAGCCCTTATACCGGTGCCCGAACAGGGCAAATGCCTTGATACTGCGGCAGACGCCTTTCCCAGTGCTTACGACAGTGGCTCTGAAACTTCACTTGGGACATTGCTGGCGTGTAAAGAATGCAGATCCCTGGTCCCTACAACCAGAGGTCCTGATTCGGTAACTGTGGTAGGCTGTAAAATGACCTCCCCTCCCCAGCCGCCAAATATCCCAACATCCCATACACAGGTCTGTGAATATTCCCTTATTTGGAAAAAGGGTCTATGTGGATGTGATTAAATCCAGGATCTGAAGATGAAGAGATTACCTTGGATTACCTAGATGGGCTCTGAATGTCACTACAAGTGTTCTTGTAAGAGAGACACACAGGGGAGAAGACAGACTGAGGAGCAGGAGGCAATGAATGTGGCCATGTGTAAAGTGATGCTGACAAGCGGCCAGAAGCTGGAAGAGGCAAGGAACAAATTTTTCCTTAGAGCCTCCAGAGTGGGTCAGTCCTGCCAGCACCTTGACTTCAGAATTCTGGCCTTCAGAAATCTAAGAGTAAATTTCTGTTGTCTTAAGCACCCAGTTTGTATTTTGTTATGGCAGCCACAGGAAACTGATCTGGTCGCTTTGGATGGAGCCCAGGAATGTGCATTTTTTGAAATGCACCTGGGTTATTCTGATTTAGGTGCTCACCTCACTACACTGGACATACGTTGGCTTAGAAGGAGGGGCTACCTGTTTGTGCTAACTTTGACCTGCAGCCAGTGTGAGATGACACCTAGCATCTCAAGTTGACACTGGGACAGCATTTTTTACTGGACTGAGAGACACTGGTGTTCTTGAGTTCTCCTGGAACTGTGATTCAGGTTTGTTTGGGTTAACTGTTGATCTGGGTTAGTCTAGGTCTATAAAGTAATATTATTCATTATTCCATTTTGCTACAAAGCATGGCGGTGAGGTGGGAGAGGAGAAAAGTAGGGAAATTTTAGAAAGTATAGGTTATGTAGTTTTTTTATATGGAGAACTTTGTCATTTCCATTAAAATGCTAACTTTTTCATTATAATTTACTATTCATGGTAAATAATAACTGTTTTCTTCTTTCTTATAGAAACTTGGACCCAAGGTTGATTGGTTGGCAATTTATTTATACACGTCCTATTCTACACCATTTTTGAGGCAGTATGCAATAGGAATATATAAATACAATATACATAAAATTGATACAGTCAGATCATAAAAACCAACTCAGTTTCTAGAGTTTCATCTTTATCATTCATTTCAGTATTACATGTATTTCTTTGAAGTTTCCCCTTTAAAAATGAACTTTAATTTTGGTAATAAATGTATTTAAATTTTTTCAAGCTTCCCTAGATTTACTTGTACTCTTGTGTGTGCGTGTGCATTAAATTCTGTGCAGTTTTATCACAGATGTAGGTTTGTGTTTCCACAGTCAAGATACAGAATAAGCTCTGTTCCTACGAGGGTCCCTCCTGTGGTGCTTTCATAACCATCCCTGCCCCAGTCCCTAATCTGTGGCAATGATGGGTTTGTTTTCCATTCCTCTAATTTGTCATTTCAAAAATGTCACAGTATGTAACTTTTTAGGATTTCTTTTTTCACTCAGCATAATTTCCTTGGACATCATCTAAGTTATATTTATCAGTACTTCCATTCCTTCTTACTGCTGAGGAGGATTCCATGATCTCTATGACAGTTTGTGCAACCATTTGCCCAGTGAGGACATCTGGTTTATTTTCAGTTTTTGGCTCTTGCCAATAAAGCTGCTGTGCACATTTTATATGCAGGTTTCTCTGGCATAAATGCCAGAAGTGCAATTGCTGGTTGTATAGTAATTGCATGTTCAGTTTTATAAGACTCTGTCAAACTATTTTTCAGAGTGGCGGTATAATTTTAATATTCCACCAGCAATTTATGAATAGTACAGTTTCTCTGCATCCTTGCCAGTATTGAGTATTATCCTCATTTTCAAGTTTAGACATTCTGGTGGGTGTGTGGTGATAGCTTGTTGTGGTTTCACATTGCCCTAATGGCTGTTGATTTGAACATCTTTTGATCTCTGTTCATGTTGTTTGCCTGTTGTATAGTTGGATTTTTTTGTTGAGTTTTGAGAGTTCTGTATATATTCAGATACTTGTTCTTTGTTGGATATGTAGTTTGAAAAATTTTCTCCCAGTCTGTGGATTTTTCATCCTCTTAACAGGATCTTCAGAGAGCCAGGGTTTTTAATTCTGATGACGTCCAGTTTATCAGTTTTTCTTTTATGGATTGTGCTTTTAAGAGTCAAGTCTAAGAACTTGTTCCCTACCGTTAGTTCCTGAAGATTTTCTCCAATTAAAACAGTTTTAGAGTTTTAAGCTTTATGTTTAAGTCTATGATCCACTTTGAGTTAAATTTGTTTAAGACTGGAGACTTAGGTTGAGGTTCTTTTTTTTTTTTTAACCCATGGATATCCAAGTACTCTAACTCCGTGTGTTGAAAATGCTATTCTTTCATTGAATTGTTTTTGCATCTTTGTCAAAAATAAGTCGAGCGTATTTGCATGTACGTATTTCTGGGTTCTCTGTTCCATCCATCTATGTGTCTATCTGCCAGTACCTCATAGTCCTGATTAATGTAGGCCGTATAATATCGGGTAGAGTGATTCTTTTCACATTGTTCTTCTCTGTCAAGATTGTTGGAGTTATTCTAGGTTTTTACCTTTACATAGGAATTTTTGAGAAATCTTGTCTGTCTTTGTCTACAGTGTCTATATTTGTACTTGGATTTTGATAGAAATCATGTTAAACCAATAGATCAGTGTGTGAGGGGAAGATTGACATTCTTTAAGGAAAGGTTTGCTAGTCATAAATTCTTTCAGTTTTCCTTTGTCTCAGAATGTTTTTATTCCCTCTTCATTCCTCAAGGATGATTTTATTGATACAGAAGTTATAGTTGACAGTTTTTTTTCTTTCAGCACTTAAAGAATATGTCACTTCTGGCCTCAACAGTTTTTGTTGAGAAATCTGTCATTTGAATTGTTATTCCTCTATAAGTAAGATGTTGTTTGTCTCTCACTGATTTTGGTTTTTTTTTCTTTAGTTTTCATTAATGTGTCTTGGTGTGGATTTTTGGGGGGTTTATTATGTCTGGGATTTATTCAGTTTCTTGAATCTGTAGATTTATGTCTTTTGCTGAATTTGGGGAATACTATTTCTTCAAATATTCTTTCAGCCCACTAGCTTCTCCTGTCTTTCTGGGACTCCAATGATACAAATTTTGGAACTTTTGTTATTGTACTGCAGGTCCAGAGGCTATGTATTTTCTCTGTGTTGTTCTGATCACTAAGTTTATGGTTCAGTCTTCAAACCTGTTACCTACATTTTCCAATTGAATGCTTCCAGAAGGTTTCTTTTTTAATTTCTCTTATTGTATTTTTCAATTCTATAACTTTTGTTTTTTTTATAACTTGTATTTTATTTCTTTGCTGAGATTATCTTTTCCTTTTTTTTTTTTTCTTTCAGTTTTTCCAAGAAAATTGGTAATTGCTTGTTGATGTGTCTTTATGATGGCTACTTTAAAATTCTTGTCAGGCACTATGGAAAACAGTGTGGAGGTTTCCCAAAAAATTAAAAATAGAAACACCATATGATCCAGTAATTCCATTACTGGCTATTTACCCAAAGAAAATGAAGACAGTATTTCTGGGTTCTCTGTTTACAAAAGCCAAGATAGGGAAGCAGCCCAAGTGTCTGTCAATAGACAAATGCATAAGGAAGATGTGACACACACACACACACACACGATGGAATATTACATAGCCATAAAAAGGATGAGATCTTGACATTTGTGACAACATGGATGGACCTAAAGGGTATTATGCTAAGTGACATAAGTCAGACTGATAATACCATATAATTTCACTTATATGTGGAATCTAAAAAAAAAAAACAAAACAAATGAATAAAGAAAAAGCAGGATCAGACCTATAAATACAGGGAACACAGTGGTGATTTCCAGAAGGAAGGGGGGATGGGAGGATGAGCAAAATGGGTGAAGAGGAGTGGAGGTACAGGTTTCCAGTTATGGAATGAATAAGTTACGGGAATAAAAGGCACAGCATTGGGAATATAGTGAATAATATTTTAATAGTGTTGTATGGGGACAGATGGTAGCTACGCTTGTGGGGAACACACCATAATGTATGAAGAAGTCAAATCATGTTGTACACCTGAAACTAATACTGTGTGTCAGGTAAGCTCAAATAAAAAATTAAAAATAAAATACAATTCTTATCAGAAAGTTCTAACATATGTGTTAGAGTGTTGGCATCAGTTGATAGTATTTTCTCATTCAGTTCTGAAGTTCCTGGTTTTGGGTATGTTTTATGATTTTTAATTGTATCTTTGATATTTTGGCTATCAAGTGTTCCTATTTACACCTTTTATTTTAACTCCTAGGTTCAGCACTTGGGTACTATCTACTTTTGTTAGTGGTTCCAGTGACATCTTAATTTTAAAGCCTTTGTTGTGCTGTTTTGAACTGTTCTTTGTTGTTGTTGTTTGTTTTGTTTTTTTCTTCTGGTGCCTACAGGCCTTGCACCAATTCCTGCTGCTGCCTCCTGAAGATGCAGAAAGTGCTTTTCTATTCTCAGCTGCTTGGTGACTGAATGGACGAAGGGACTCTCAGATCTGGTGGGGAAGAAGAGTGCTCTTTCTGCCACTTATCAGTGAGGTTCTTAATTGAAACCCCTTTCTGGTAGTGCTGGTACCATTGCCGGGATTCCTATTGATCAAGGGGAGAAATGAGCTTACCTAGCTGCCTCTTTTGCTAGTTTAGAGGTGGAGAAATACCAGGCCTGGGTTGCTTTCTTCTTATAGGTTGGGGTTCATAAGATGCCAACCATTTTGTTTTGCCTCCAATCTTGGCATCCCTGACCAATTCACTTCTTCTTTCTGCCTTTCAGAAGTCTTGCAGGATGAGGATATAACTCTCTTAATTGATTCTTGTGCCCTTTCTCAGTCTCTTCCATGCATACCATATACATTTTTCCTCTCCCCTCCCTTGGTCCTCCCAATTTTATAACCTTTGGTCAAATCAGAACTTGGTGCTTACATTTTATGACTGTTGATTATTGGCGCATACTGTGTTCCATGAGGATATTTCTTTTCTTCACAGGTTTCTGTTTGGTTTTCTATGTACCTGTTATTAGCTTATCCCTAAACACTATGAAGTTGTGCTTAATATGGCCAAACATACCAGTTGGCTTATCATTTCCTTTTTTTTCTTTTTTAAATCAGTTCTTCTTTTTTTTTTTCCTTGGAGATGTTCCTCTAAGAGCCAGCTTCAGTCTGAGCTGGTTGCTCCATGGGCTTCCACAGAGCTCCCATCGTGGAATGCATGTCACCACCATTCTGCCTTCTCCCTTTGCCGGCCTCCTTTGCTGTCTCTCTGTTGCTTTTTTCAATCCTTGTTTGTTGGTGCACACCCTCTGGGAGTTTCCTAAGAATGCACAAGTGAGAAGGAAGTTTTTATGCACTTCAGATCTTTGAAAATGCTTTTATTTTACTCTGATACTTGTCTAGGTATGAAATTCTTGGTTTAAAATAATTTTCCTTCAGAATTTTCAAAGTATTGCCCATTGCCTTACAACCTCCAGTGATTTTACTGTGAAATGAAATGACATTCTAATTCTTGTATTTGACGTACAAAAATATGACTGCTTTTAGATAGTTCTTTTTATCTTTGATGATTTGAAACTTTGGGTCGATAGCCCTTGATATGGCATGGTAGCACTGGGATGGGCCTTTGTGGGCTTGTTTAATCTGGAAACTGTTTTTCTGTCCTGGGAAAATGTCTCATTGTCTTTCCTCTTGTGTTTCCTTTCTTGCTATATGGAACTCTGCTAGAAATAAGTTCCACAACTAGAGGCATTTTTGTCTCTTTTGTTTGTTGTTTTATCCTGAGTGCCTAGAACACTGTCTTTACAGAGTAAGTACTCTGTGCAATGAATATTTGTTGAATGAAGGAATAAGTGAACTTCTTCCATTTGGGAGTATGTCTCCTGGATTTATCTTCTTTTTTTTTTTTAGACGTTATACTTTTATTTTTTATTGTTATGGTAATCCCCATACATTACATCATTAGTTTTAGATGTAGTGTTCCATGATTCATTGTTTGTGCGTAACACCCAGTGCTCCATGCAGAATGTGCCCTCCTCAATACCCACCACCAGGCTAACCCATCCTCCCACCCCCCTCCCCTCTAGAACCCTGTTTGTTTTTCAGAGTCCATCGGCTCTCATGGTTCGTCTACCCCTCCGATTTCCCCCGCTTCATTCTTCCCCTCCCGCTACCTTCTTCTTCTTCTTTTTTTTTTTCTTAACATATATTGCATTATTTGTTTCAGAGGTACAGATCTGTGATTCAACAGGTTTGCACAACCTGGATTTATCTTCTAATTGTCTTTCCTTTTCTATTGTACACCTCTCTTACCTTTTATTTTGTACACAGGGTGATCCCCTCAGTGGCTCTTTACCAATTTCCTGGTGTTTTGTCTGCTAGTATATTATTTCTATGATAGTATTATTATCTCTCCCTTTTTCCCCCCCTCATATTTCTTTTTTATAAAGCACCGTTATGGTCAGAATCCTGGTAAGAAACAGAATAATCTAATAGGTATACAGTCTATCTGGAATTCATTTAAGAGTATGAGGTAGAGGTCAAGATATATTTTTTTCCAGGGGGGATGGGGCAGCTCAGTTGACTCTTGATCTCAGCCTAGGTCTTGATCTCAGTGTCATGAGTTTAAGCCCCACATTGGGTTCCATGCTGGGCATGGAGCTTACTTAAAAAAATTATTTTTTCCTTATGTGTGTCTGGACACAGCATCATTATTAATATGATAATCATTTCTTTTAGGCACTGCAGTGTCACATTTGTCATAAATTAAGTGACTGTGTATATGTAGCACTCTACTTGCTTAAGCAAGTAGAGATTGTTTTATTGTCATCTTTTGTTTATTCTTGTGCCATTACCACACTGTTTTTTTTAAATTCAATTTAGTTAACATATAATGTACTATTAGTTTCAGGGGTAGAATTTAGTGATTTATCAGTTGCATATATTACCCAGTATTCATAGTATCAAGTGCCCTCCTTAATGCCCATTACCCAGTTACCCCATCCCCCCACCTACCTCCCCTCCAGCAACCCTCAGTTTGTGCCCTGTAGTTAAGAGTCTGTTATGGTTTGCTTCCATCTCTGTTTTTATCTTATTTTATTTTTCCTTTCCTTCCCTATGTTCATCCGTTTGGTTTCTTAAATTCCACATATGAGTGAAATCATATGATATTTGTTTTTCTCTGACTTACTTCGCTGAGCATAATACCGTCTCATTCCATCCACATCATTGCAAATGGTAAGATTTCATTCTTTTTGATGGCTGAGTAGTATTCCATTGTGTGTGTACACACACACACACACACACACACATCACATCTTCTTCATCCATTCATCTGTCGAAGGACATCTTGGCTCTTTCCATAATTTGGCTGTTGTGGACATCGCTGCTATATAAACCTTGGGCCCCTTCACATCACTGTTTTTGTATCCTTGAGATAAATGCCTAGTTGTGCAATTGCTGGGTTGTAGGGTAGTTCTACTTTTAACTTTTTGAGGAACCTCCACATACTGTTTTCCAGAGTGGCTACACCAGCTTGCATTCCCACCAACAGTGTAGGAGGGTTCCCCTTTCTCCACATCCTTGCCAACATCTGTTGTTTCCTGAGTTGTTAATTTCAGCCATTCTGACCAGTGTGAGGTGGTATCTCATTGTGGTTTTGATGTATATCTCCCTGATGCTGAGTGATGTTTAGCAATTTTCATTTGTCTGTTAGCCATTTGTATGTTTTATTTGGAGAAATGTCTGTTCGTGTCTTCTGCCCATTTCTTGACTGAATTTTTTTTTTTTTTGGTGTTGACTTTGATAAGTTCTTTATAGATTTTGGATACTAGCCCTTTATCCAGTATGTCATTTGTGAATATCTTCTTCCATTCTGTGGGTTGCCTTTTAGATTACCACACTATTTTAATGACTCTAGCTTTACAAATAGACTTTATGTTTGGTAATGAAAGTCTCTAAATTTGTTCTCTTCAACATTGTCTTATTACTGACCTTTTGTATTTCTTTGTAAGTTTGCAGATTCAATGTCAAATCACAGACACACACAAACATGTAAAAGTACTCTGCTAAGGGTTTGAATGGGATTGCATTAAATCTATAGGTCAACTTGAGGACAACTGACATCATTACAGTTCTGTATCTTTTAATGCATGACTTTAGTATAGTCTTTCTATTTTAAATTTTGCATTCTTAAAGAACAAATTGCCTAAGATTATTGCCCTGAAGTATCTTGTCCATTTAGTAGGAATTCGGTATTATATTTGTAGTAAATTCTTACATCCTTTTTTGCATAAGATATGCTTTCAGTTATGAAGTTTTTATGTACTTTATCACTTCGAAATGTGTTTGGTTCCCAATGATTTGAACCTCATGAATCTCCCCTGTGTTTTGTTTTATTTTAAACTTTATCTGAAGTTGACATATTCAGGACAGGACCAGATATAGCTGCTCCCCAATGCCATCAAGAACTCAGGCTCTTCCTGTCTTTCTGCTTCTCCTTCCTTACTGTGTTGATTTTGTCCCTGTGCTTGCTGCCTCATAGTTGTGGCAACACTTGTCTATTCCAGACAGGAGGTAGGGAAAAGGGCCCAGAGATGAAAGGAGATGCCTGCAGAGTGTATTTGTTCTTTCTCTGTTCTAAAACCAAGAAAGCAGATGCTTTCCCAAGTCCCCACCCCACAGAACTGAGAACTGTGTTGGCCAGAACTCAGTCCCACAGACTGTCTGGACCTGTCACTAACCAAGGCCAGTGAGGTCACCATAGTGACCAGTTTGTTTAAACTTGTTTTAACTCCTATCCTTGGCCTGGGGTAAGGGCCTCCTCTCCTTCTCTACTGCTATTTGAAAGTTCTTTATTTTTTTAAGATTTTATTTATTTATTTCAGAGAGGGAGAGAGACAACATGAGTCAGGGGGTGGGTAGAGGAAGAAGCAGACTCCCTGCTGGGCAGGGAGCCCCATGAGGGACTTGATCCCAGGACCTCGGATCATGACCTGAGCAGAAGGCAGATGCCTAACCTACTGGGCCACCCAGGCGCCCCTCTACTGCTATTTGAACTGACTGGGGTTCTTTTTTTTTTTTTTTTTTTTAAAGATTTTTGTTTATTTATTTAACAGAGAGAGCACAAGTAGGCAGAGCGGCAGACAGAGGGAGAGGGAGAAGCAGGCTCTCTGCCGAGCAGGGAGCCCGATGTGGGGCTCGATCCCAGGACCCTGGGATCATGACCTGAGCTGAAGGCAGCTGCTTAACCGACTGAGCCACCCAGGCGCCCCCCCCCCTTTTTTTTTTTTTAAAGATTTTATTTATTCATTTGACACAGAGAGAGTACACAAGCAGGGGGAATGGCAGAGGGAGAGGGAGAAGCAGACTTCCTGTGGAGCAGGGAGCCCGATGTGGGACTTGATCCCAGGACCCTGGGATCATGACCTGAGCCGAAGGCAGTCGCTTAACCGACTGAGCCACTCGGGCACCCCTGACTGGGGTTCTTTTAGCAGAAAAAGAGTAGAGAGAAGTATTGTGTAGGTAAGAGAAGGTGCCGGTCACAATTATTGAGGTTTCTCAATAAATAATATGTTAATTTTTAGAAATCTGCCTGTTTTTGGGTAGCAAAGGAAGTGATTTTAATTTTGAGTATTTTTGCTTTTTGCCCAACATTTTAAAATAAAGTGATTTTGGGATAAGTGTTTATTTTGAAGTCTTTTTTTTTAATCTATTAAGATCTGGTGGTATTTTAAGAAGGTAAATGGTGTTCCTATTTCCGTAAACTATTGCTTCCTGGAGTGTTTAGGCATAATGGCATTTATCTTTTTAATGGGAAAATGCTTTCTAAATTTTCATCAGCCAAATGGTAGAATGGGGACAAGTGTAGTGCACGTGGGTCACATACTGTTACCTGCTTGTAGTATTACAGTTTGGTATGATTGAGTTATGCCTTTCGTAAGAAGGGGTCTGGGAAAGATAAAGAAAGGGGTCTGGAAATTGGTGTATTAAATCACTTTATCTGAGAAAGCTTAGTGAATTACTAATTTTCAGAAACACTGCTTCAGAATCTGAATCAGTAAATATCTTTACTATAGGCTGTAGGTGTTTATGTCATTGAAAAACTGAAGTTGTTTTTTATGTATCTGTTATTCAATGCAGTTCAGATTTTATAAGTGATTTTTTTTTCAGTCTTTGGAAGAAAGTTGGAAATGTGCTTTTAGGGAAGAGCTGGAGTTGTGGTAGCTTATAATATGTCAGTATGTCAAATCACTTGATGTATACAAAATCTCATTCACTCAATTTCCAAATTTAATGACTTGAATCTTGCCATTTCCCCCCCTTATGTTTATCTTTATTTTATAGGTTATATTATCTTGCCTAATGTTCCGATTTGAGAATAATTAGGAATACAGCTGACCCTTGAACACCATGGGGGTTAGGGTCACCAACACCTGCACAGTAAAAATCTGCATATAACTAATGACTTCCCCCAAACCTAACTACTTATGATAGCCTACTCTTGACCAGAAGTCTTACCAATAACAGAAACAATCAGTTAACACCTGTTTTGTATGCTATATGTATTATATATTGTATTCTTACACTAAGCTAGAGAAAAGAAAGTGCTCTTAAAATCATAAAAAAGGGAAAATGCACTTACAGTACTGTATTGTATTTATTGAAAAAAACCCCCAGGTATAAGTGAACCCTGTAGTTCAAACCTGTGTTGTTCAAGGCTCAGCTACGTGGTGTCAAGAGCTTTGTTTAGTCATTGTGAATGAATCAGTTAAAAGAACTATTTCAGGGCAAAAAACAGCCCAATTATTATAAATTGGAGAATGAATGAATCTTAAAATTATTTAACTTATAGAAACCACTTCTGGTTATCTGTATTTCCTCATTGCTCTGTTCCTTATCATTTGGCATTTTTATCATTCATTCATTCATTCATGTGGAGAGGGGCAGAGGGAGAGGGACAGAGAGAGTCTTAAGTAGGCTCCATGCCCAGCACGGAGCCCAACTTGGGGCTTGATCTCACGACCCTGAGTCATGACCTGAGCCCAAATCAGGAGTCGGAGCTTAACTGACTGAGCCACCCAGGCACCGCTGGCATTTTTAAAATAAGAAATCTTAGACTAGATTTTTGACTGAAGAGCAGCCTTTTTATCTTTGATAAAGAAATGTTTCTTTTTATATTCTAAAGAATACATAAAAATTCAAGACCAAATCACAGCCAGTTTGGAACATAGATATCTGAAGTGGAAATTTCATAGGGTATTATATAAATACATAGGATTTAACTGGATTGTGCACATTTTAATGTTTTTGATGGATTATAAAGTTTTCAGTTTAACTGTCATGCATGATTGTTGGTGTCTTGTAGAAATCAATTTGCACAAAGTAGCCTTCCTGTTGTTGGATCTTGACTTTTCTCTAGCTTTTCTTGATTCTTGCCCATTTTTGGAGCATTGTTTACCAGTCATTGTGACAGTTCTGTGAGCAACATGGTCTCATTTCCATGAATTCCTTGCCCACTTGATACATCTAAAGTTGAACTCTCTTATTTAAAACCATCACCTGAGTGGTATAATAAGCTCACGAAGTTTTAGCCAGCATCCACATCTCCCTGAGAAGTCCTGTGATTTCACTAGCCAGAATGTCTTTGTGCAAGAGTCAGAGTTGGGGAAAATGATGTGAAGAAAAACCCTGAAGGACCAGAGGACAGAGCAGCAGCTGCTGTGGAGCGGCATGCGGGCTGAATTGAGGTTTTACGATCTGGATTAGAATCCTCCAGGCACTTAACAGTTGTGTGACCGGTCATCACTGAACTATTCTGAGTTTTTTTTTTTTTTTAATTAATTAATTAATTAATTTTAAAATTTAATTTAATTTTAATTAATTTTATTTTATTTTATGGAGAGAGAACAAGGGGGTGGGGAGTGGCAGCAGAGGGAGAGGGAGAAGCAGACTCCCCTCTGAGCAGGGAGCCTGATGCCAGCCTTGATCCCAGAACCCTGGGATCGTGACCTGAGCCGAAGGCAGATGCACAACCAACTGAGCCACCCAGGCACCCCAACATGTGTTATATATTGATGATTCAAATTTATCTGAGCTCTCAAGTTCTCTATCCAGCCATCAACTCGATTTTTTCACTTTTGTGTTTCCAGGGTACTGCAGACTCAACATGTACTAGGCCAAGCTCTTCTACCTGGTCAAGCACTCCCTAACTTAGGAGTCATCCTCAATGCCTCATCCACATTATCCCCACATTTCACGGTTTTTCCTCCCAAATGTCTTTCCCACCTGTCCTCTGTTTCTGCTGCTGCCACCCTAACCCAAGCTAACACCATCTCTTTCTTGGACAAGTGTAGTGGGTTTTTAGTGGATCTGGTTTCATCCATTCTGGTGCCCTTCTTGTCTGTTTGCCACCCATTGCCAACAGGATTTCTTTCTTTTTTTTTTTTTAAGATTTTTTTTTTATTTGACAGAGAGAGACACAGCGAGAGAGGGAACACAAGCAGGGGGAGTGGGGGAGGGAGAAGCAGGCTTCCCGTGGAGCAGGGAGCCTGATGCGGGGCTCGATCCCAGAACCCCGGGATCATGACCTGAGCCGAAGGCAGACTGTTAATGACTGAGTCACCCAGGCGCCCCGCCAACAGGATTTCTGAAACACAAAAATAGTATCATGCCACCCCACCTGCTTATTTTTCAGTGCCTTCCAATTGATGTTAGGATAAAGGCCAGAATCCTTAACATGGACTGTGTGGTCTGGATTTTACGTCTCTGCTTTCTCCCTTCCTTTCCCCTGATGTGTGAGTGCCTTGCTCCCTCCTGATAGGGGGCTTTACACTTGTTTCTTTCTCTTCCCTCACCTAAATGTCCCCCTTCAGATGTTAGTTAGCACAGATGTCATTTCCTCAGGGACGTTGTCCCTGATTCCTGTGGAGACTGAGTGAGGACTTGTAGGCTTTCCCTGTCCTTCATGTCCTTTGCACACATGTAATTTTACATTTAATTTTGTGGTAATTTGATTAATGTCTCTTTCCCCATGACATCAAGGACCGTGTCCTTTTCTTTCCCCCCCAGCATTTTAACCTTGGTGCTGCAAAACGCTTAGTATTATATGTTTGGGACTGACATATTCTTGAATGAGTGAATAAATGAGGAAAGAATAAATGAATGCCATCAGATAGATTGGGGTTTGAGTTCTGGCTCTTATACTTGTTATGTGACCTTGAGCAAGCTTTTACAGAGGTCAGTTTCTCTAAAAGCCTTTCTTCCTCATTTATTGAATGGGGATAATAGGGGTCCTGGATGGCTCAGTGGGTTAAGCATTGGATTCTTGATTTTTGGCTCAGGTCATGATCTCAGAGTTGTGAGGTGGAGCCCTGGGTCAGGCTCTGCACTCAGTGGGTAGTCTGCTTGAGGATTCTCTTTCCTTCTGCCCACCCCCGCCACTGACTTCCCTCTCTAAATAAAATAAATGGGGTTAATAATTGTACATAGTATAAAAATACAAAAATTTCATAGTTCAGTTCCAGCCCCTGGTAAGTGCCAATTAATCATCAGACAATCATGATTGTTACTACAGGAGTGTTTGTAACTTCTGGTTTTCTAAAGTAAGTGAGTTTTCTGTGCATGTTTAAACTACTTTAGCTTCAAGGAACAAATGATCTTAAGCCTTGTGAGTCTTCATCTCTGCTTGTCTCTCCGGTAATGCTGGTCTTCCCTTACATTGGTCCATGTTAGTGTCTGATTTTAACACATTCCTTCCATAACAGGCTGTATGAGGAGGATCTAATATAATGGTGACGTTGGCACCTGAACTGGCTTGTTCGTCACATTCCAGGCATGTGGGCCCCATCTTTCACCTTTAATCCCACTCCAGGCACCTGTAAGCTCAGGGCCATGTCCCCCATCTTTGGGGCTTTAGAACCCAGAGGTCCAAGCAGATGTAAAATATTCTTACTCTTAATCTGTCCTTTTCTGACAGCTTTAATCTGAAAACAATCATCCTCCTTTAGGATGCTTTAACTATGACTTAACCAGTCATTTAAATATTTTATGTACTTATTTCTGAATACTGTTACACTGACATATCTTTCTCTGTGTGAAATATACAAATGCTCATTTCAAGTATATAAAGTCATTTTTTGGGACAGAGGAAATTTGCTTTCTATTGTTAGCAAGATAGTAAAGTTAAACTTGGCATGCCTTTCCATTCGATCTCTCTTTTTTAATAAAAGCTATGCTTTTATTAATTAATTTATTTTGAGAGAGAGAGCATAGCAGGGGGTGGGGGTGGAGGGGCAGAGGGAGAGAGAGAGAGAGAGAGAGAGAGAGAATCTTAAGCAGGCTCCATGCCCACAGCAGAGCTTTGGTATGGGGCTTGATCTTGTGACCCTGAGATCATGACCTCAGCCGAAATCAGGAGTTGGACGCTTAACTGACTGAGCCACCCACGCACCCCTAGAAAAGCTATGCTTTTAAAGCCAACATTTATAACACAAGGACAATAAATGTTTTATTGATACAATTCATAGTATGTTTTTAACATTCACATATAAAGAAAGTACCTTGGTTAAAGTACATTTCAGTTTAATGACTTATTTCTCAGTTCACTGTTTTTATAGCAGATTTTTACAAAATACATCATGACTTTATATTATATATTAGTTCTTATCCGGAGAAAAATACACATTTATGTGATTTTTTTTTCCTTTAGAATTTGCCATCAAACTATAGTTTACTCTGAGTATTTAAAAAATAATATACCCTTTGTGGCTCAGGCTAACATTTTTGCTCGCCAGTCGTGCACTTGAGGAAGACCCCTGAAAAGGGAGTGCACACACTCTTACAGGAATCAAGAATCAGAAATTTGAGTGTGGTGGAGCGAATTCTATGAGAGAGGCTGCTGCTGGAGAGCTTCCCAATGCAAATTGGAGCTAAGTCTCCACTCAGAGTGATTACTGGAATTCTGGGGACAAATCCTCAGAACTTTTTGATTTATGATATGGGCTGGCTTCTGGGGTGAAGCAGAGGCTCTCATGGCTAGTTCGTCACCTAGGACAATCAGTGGCATTCTCTGGAGGTTCTCATAATTCGTTCCAACATTTGTATAACACACAGAAATTCAAAAACCCAAAATGAAGATTTTTGGAGAAATGGGCATAGAAAACAGTGAAAACCTCAGCATAGTTTGAGATTTCAGCAACTGAAGACTTAAGCTGAGAAGAGGTATTTCTAGTAGAGATACTCTGATGTCCCTAACCCTCGGTTTTTCTTGTTATTTAATACTTAGGAAAGCTTTTCTTCTTTTTTTGTTTGGCTTTACATCCCTCTAATTGCTGAGTTTTGTATAATGTTGGGTTATTGGTGGGATCAAGCCTGCCGTGTACTATAAACACAGTCTTCCTGATTAATTACTTTTTGGAGGGTGGGAAAGTCCCATAAAGGAAGGTGGATCTATGTTCTTTTATCTGCTTATCTGAACATTCAGGCAGACTTGGAAGGTCTGGAAGGAGCGTCTGGTGAACCAGCTTAGAGCATTATATTGGTGTTTACAAAAGGATTTTACCACTTATGGATAGAGCATTTCAGGGAGTCAACGCTGAGTTATCCATTGGTCTAAAATCCTAACCAACTGTAGGGACATAGAGGAGGATTTATTAACCACACCTGAGACATGCTCACATGACCAGATCCTTTCTGAATAAAAGGTGCTATAGTAATTTTCCATCCCTCTGTTTTTCTGGACTAATAGTAAAGCACAGACATGAACCTTTTGAATTCTTCTTCAGGAGGTGGTGGTTTTTCTCTCCTCAAATGGACAACTCTGAGAAGATGAGGTTTTGTTACTGGCTCTGCCTTGGCTTCTACTCTTATGAATGGGACCATTGGACACATTAGCACATGAAACTCATGGGAAACTTTCTAATTTTGTTTGGTTCTTGGGATAGGAAGAGCCTTAGTGCCTTCAGGCGGATTCTTAGCTTTATATGCTAGTTCTGGGAGCTGTGTTCTGCAGGATATGGATGCAGATATTGACCTTACAATGAGGCCCTGGATGCTGCTTCCCAAAACATTAATAGGAAGCACAGCAACATCAAATCACTCTTTTCTCTGTGATATTGGAGAAATGCTGGGTGCTTACCTAGAGAACATTATTCTGTCACAGATAGGGTTCTTACCTAGTTTATGTCCTAACTTCAAGTATCTGGTTGGGTTGTGTCTTACCATTTGGGTTCTTTAGCTTGGGCTGTGAGCTCAGCCTTGTACTTTGCTTGGCAGGTTTTCTCATCTTCATCCACTCTTATCTCAGAATGCGTATATCTGTTTTTTGAGCCATGTTCCATATCCACAGTTCATATGAAATTGCTTGTCATTCTTGCTTATCACTTAAAATAATAACTGACTCCTTTGTTTTGTGACATTTGCTAATAATGGCAGAGCTATCCAAACACTTACAATAATCTGTCAAGAGAATTGCACAAAGTATCCCCCTTCCCTCTCTCCAAAGCATAGTTGAATTGAAAACATAAAGTGAATTTTCATATATAAGGATTTTGACTCATGATTTTTACTATGTGTTAGATTGATACCAAATGACTGGAGGCACTGAGTTTTTAAAATCGGAAATATTTATACATCATCCATGGTAAACATCCAGTCCTTTTTTATTAAAAGTGTCTGTTTTTCCAGTTCTTTTGATAAATATGCTGTAAAAATCTCTCGATACACACACACACACACACATACACCCCATGTGTATATTTGAAAAAATATATGTAGTTAGTAAATAAGACTTTAAGGAAAGAGATACCAAAATGTTGATAAATGTGGTTATACCTAGGTGGTAGAATTTGAGATACTTTCTATTTGGGGAACATGTGTTATTTTTATTGTCAATAAAAATTTTTTTTCTATAACAAGCACATATTTTTATAATAGAAAAATGCTTTTAAAATTTGCCAATAATTAAAGACTGTAAAATTTGTATATTGACCAACATTTGAATTGGAGCTAAATACCACTTACATTTCTCAAGAAGAGGAAAATATTTTTATTCCTGTAATTAAAATGAGCCCTACTGATGGTGTTCAAGAATTGTTGTCCACTGTACTTTTGATACATGTGAAAACTGTACCTGATAAAATAACTCTCTAATAGGTTTTTGGAAAAATGGACTAGGTATTCCTTTATATGAGTGAGTTTGTCTGCTTTCAGCTAATTATCATAGTAAATTCTTTTAAATTTGGTACCTGTTACTAAAATACAACAAAAATCATAGTCCATCTTTGCAACTATCAGGGTTCCTTAAGCACAAAGTTTGTTGAAACCTTTAATTTTAAAGGTTTCTTCAATAGTGATTTCTTCATTAGTGATTTCTTTCTTCATTTTTTTGAACTTCTGATTTGAGGTAGGATTAAAAATAAACTTAATTTTACGTGTTTTAAATTGGAGTATTAGAACTCATTCTCCAAATGAAAATTTGTTTCCCATAGCATAAGACCTTATTTATTAGCTTATGCATTGGAACAGTGCTTGGAGAAATCTGAAAATGCATCACAAAGTTATTAGAGATCTTGCTTTTATATAATTTTTAAGCTGAGTTTCTAATTGTCATACATAGGTGACATAATCATTATTGTTACTGTATTTCTTGAATGAGGATTTAAGCAGTTCTCCACCTCAGACATTTATAATGTAATACATCCAAGAAATGAATAGTTATCTCAGTATGTTTGGATGGAAGAAATAAAGCATAGAGAAATCAGTCTGTTGTGGAAAAGTTCAGATATATATATATTCAACATTTCTTTATTCCTACTTCATGTGAGACATTCTTGTTGTCCAAGAGACAACAAGAATGTCTTTTACTGGTGATATGCAGTTCTCTTGTGCCCAATACTGTGTTTTCTGAAACGGTATAAATAAAAGTTGGTTGATATAATTTTGGGGGCTAACTTTACACAATTTGGGCTTTTTCTCTGGTTACATGAAGTTACAAAATACTCATTAACAGTATATTGTTAGGTTTAAGGATTTTTTTTTGATCATGTGATAATATACAGGCTGGTTTTAAATTTGGAATTTTGTATCAATGAAGTGATTTCCTCAGATATTCTTTAGTAGAATAGAACTGAAAACATGGAGTAAGTAGCATTAGGTTATGTTTATTTCAGTATTTGCGTATTTTTGGAGAGCTTATCTACTTCATTGTGATTTGGTTTTCCAGTCAGGGCTTATTTCTAGCTTGGTTTTCCAAAGAAAGTTTTTTTGCGAGTGAATGCCTTGCTTTTCGTTATCCATTGACCTTTCAGAAGACTTTGTATTCTCCATTTAATGCCTAATTATTTAAGGATTCTCTGGGCAGTTTGCTTGAAGTCTGTTTTTCCCTCTTAGCCATTGACAGCAAAACACATCTGCCTGAGTGAGGCCCCTTTGATCTTCAGAGAGCTTTATCTAAAGGGAGATTAAAAAGAAGTCTGTCAGGCATTTTCCCAAAGAAATTGAAAATGCTTCCTCAGATTTCAGATCAGGTGAAGCTGCTTCTCTGAATTAAGACATAGGACAATAACTATGTTGATCAGTGGTTTAATCATAGGTTAAAGATTTCAGAGATTTGCCTTACTTGGTATGAGGGAATATTTTTTATTTCAGCACAGACACAAATTTCATACAAAAATATTGATGGCCAGAAGCAACTTCTGTCCATTAATTTTACCGTTTTTTAATACTACTAGTGTCTCTGGAGAAGAAATGAACAAGGTTCTGTTTGTTTTCAGTTTTGTTTGAACCTAGCGTCCTGGGAGGAATTTTTAACCAGTCTTTTCTGAATCAAGAGTTTAAAGATTTCAGAGATGCATATGATGTAGTTTTTGAATATAGGTGAGGTTTGGTGGGGTGAGATCTAGAGCTGACGGCCAAGAAAGAATTCTTGAGACGTCTTTGGTGCAAAATGGTTGTTTTATTAAAACACGGGGACAGGACTTGTGGGCAGAAAGAGCTGCTGCACTGGGGTCGTGAGGGGTGGCTGATGATACATTTGGGAATTGGGGGAGGTAAGGAAAAGGGGAGTTTTCAAAGGAACTTTTATATCCTAAAGAGGACCTACCAGATACTGAAGGCCTTGCCATTGTCAAGTTAAGGTGGTTTTTCCCTCTATCAAGGCATTAACATTAAGACAGTTGGAGGAACATTATACTCTTGTGCCTTAAGTATTTGTCAATGGGCTGGAGATTATAAGGACAGTTAATTTTATCTACATTTCCTTCTGGAAGTTAGGTTATCTATAAGAATGCTTTCTTTCCTGGGGCACCTGGATGACTCGGTTGGTTGAGTGTCTACCTTTGGCTCAGGTCATAATCTCGGGATCCTGGGATCCAGTCCCACATCTGGCTCGCTGCTCAGCGGGAGTCTGCTTCTCCCTCTGACCCTCCCCATCTTGTGTGCATGGCGTGTGTGTGCACTCTTTCTCTAATAAAATCTTAATAAAAAAGAATGCATTTTTCCTGTCAGTCTCTAAGACGTTTGTAAATTGAGGGCGACTCCTGTCTTGCAGGACTATAATCTCAAAATTAACCATTTGTTTTTCCTTCCCCTAGCTTTAGGGCAGCCAGGAGTGCCTGAGGAATGTTGTACATGTCCCACCTTGAGTGTGGTGGTGGGGGGGTGGTTGTAGGGTGTCAGCTTGTGATTTGTCCTCAGCTTGCCTTCTGCTCCCTCATCACTTACGCCAACCCCCTCCCTCCTTTTACACAAGCACGCGCACACACACACACACACACACATACATGCACGCACGCACCCACAGTGCTTATTTTGTGCCAGGCTCTAGATTTGTACTCTTTACCAGGAGCAAACCTAACAGGTGTAGGATCTGATAGGCTGTAGGCTTCAGAGAAAGTTCATATACTGTCCTTAAAACAGTATATACAACTATTTAAAGATCTCTCGAAGGGCTTCACTTTTAGTAAAGAAATACAAAATCTATACTCAAATAAATTGAATTTTTGATTCACTATTAATTTTAATCTTTTAAAAGCTTAGAGCTAAGAACAGCTAATGAAATTAATTTATAACATAGAATATGTCTGTAAAAAGTCTTTGAACCTTCTCATTCGGTTAGTGAGAAAACCTTGAGAAAGAAAAACCTGTAGCAGGGTATAATGGAAACTATTGAAGTTGGGGGTGTGGAAGGAGAGGAAGCAATAAGAAAGTCTAACACAGGGTTACAGTGTGATTTCTGAAATGAATGGTTGAAAGGACACAGAAAATAAGGAGCTGATGGGAGAATCAAGCTTTCCAAATTTCTTTTCAGAAATTCCAGGCTTTTTATGAAATTTTGAGAAAATGGCTTAGCCTTATGTTTTTCCATTTTGAGCTGCTTGGAAGAAAATATCATATAAATGCAAATTTCTGCTATAATCATTTATCCACCTTGTATTATGTGCTTAAAGATTTGGAGAATCCAGAAGCTGTTTAATATAAAAGGCATTGCCTATAAAATATTCCTTTATCACATAAATAGTTTGCTGTATTTGATAAGCTACTACCTCTTTTTCCTCCTCCTCATTTTCATCCCTTGAGTAATCTCTGAGTTGACCAGAAAGACCCTGTCAACATCTGGTAATTATTATATCTGTTTGGGGACTACTGGAATATGGGACTTGAGTTGCTATTAGTTGATAACATTTGATGTCCTTCATTTCATTAATTAGTTTAGGAAGACTATGTGGATTTCATATATAAGTGCTTGCTAATTACTTGAGTCATGAGAAGACAGAGAGAGGTCCAAGTGTCCTATTAATTCCTTTGAGTCTGAGAATTTTCTCATAATTGGTTTGGCAAGAAGAATAAGTGAGATTAGTTGCTAATGAGGAGATAAATATGTAATTTTAGCATGATGTAAAGCTGTGATTGTCAGTAAGTGGTATTAGGAATCCAGATTATTTTTATTAGACCTTGTTTCTTTCTGCAAAATCATTATCATCTCCTGATATTGTAAATTGGGTTATTTCACACCGTTATTTTTAATATGTGTTAATCCTCAAACTACAGGTACTTAAAACCTTGTTAATTAAGGAGTCATTAATAAAGTTAGCAATATGAGCAGTCAGTTTGTATTCTTCAACTAATTCAGATGAAAATCAATTTGGCTTATTTACATTGTGTTTTCAATTTGGCTAAAATAGATGAAGTCAAGAATAAGAAATGCTGTCAATTTACACAGGCAAGCTCTGTGTTCAGGTGGACTGATAAATTTGTAAAGAAAGGTAAAATGCTTCTTTTAGTAGTCAAGAACAAAATAAGCTTTGTATAGTTTAACTTTTTATAGTCCATTTGACTTTCTGTTCTTGTTTTTTTGTATTTGTATTTTTTATTATGTTAATCACCATACATTACATCATTAGTTTTTGATGTAGTGTTCCATGATTCGTTGTTTGTGTATAACACCCAGTGCTCCATGCAGAATGTGCCCTAAGCTTTCTGTTCTTAACGTACAACTCGCCTGGTTCTGTTAGTTTGAAGCACTCTCTGGGACTTCGTTAGTTAAACCTCAGTTGTAAGGTGCAGTTTCTCTGCAACAAATATTGAAATATTTTGCATTTGATTTGTGGAAAAGGCTCATTTTCCTCTTAAAAAAAATCAAACTCTTCAAATCATTCATAACTACAATCACTGTTACTTCAAGCATGCATTGTAGTCCTGAGTCAGTTTGTCACTTCTGTAATCTTCATATCCCTCTTCTGTATTTTTGCTTATGCAAAAGAATTTGTATTGTTACAGTGTATACGAGTGCTTCCTCATCCTTTATGTCTGGCTCTTGCCCCACTATGTGTTGGGTTAGTAAATCCATAGTTCTCTTCATTAATTTTTGTTGGCAAGAAGGATTCTAAATATTATTTTGCATCTCTTGTTTCTAGATAGCCTCAAAACTCCATTTTTAGCCATAATGTTTTGGGTTTTTGTTTTTGTTTTTAATAATTTTGAAGCAGCTCTTGCTGCAGGCGGAGGGATTATAAAGAACAGTTTGGTTTCTACACGTTACACATTTTGCACAAATTTTATTTGTGGATCTGGCACGTGCCATTGTGTTGCTAGACAGTGTAAAGGAAATGAAAATTTTTAGTGATTTTTCTTCCTGAGGAGATGCACTAATTAGAGTGATGAGGCTAATAAGTTAGGAAACAATACAAGACAAACATAGTATGTATGTTTTAAAAGAAGAAATATATACTATTATTATTGTTATATCTTCACAGAATATTTGTAACCAGTAATTACTGGTTCTGTACTTAGTTAAAGATGGTGACTTCCCCATCACGAAGCCTTGAAATAAATGGAATACTACTGTTTGATTTTTTTTTAAAGATTTATGTATGTATGTATTTATTTATTTTAGAGAGAGAGGGAGAGGGATAGTCTTAAGCAGACTCCATGCTGCGTGTGCATAGCCTGATGTGGGGCTCGATCTCACGACCCTGAGATCATGACCTGAGCTGAAACCAAGAGTGGAATGCTTAACTGACTCTGCCACCCAGGTGCCCCTACTATCTGAATTTTAAAGAAAATGAATCGCTCTTTCATTAAAGTTCGTGTGACACCAGAAAGCCTTCAAAAGTTTGAACTTTGGACCTAAATTACTCAGTGTCTATTTGAAGAAACTGAGGCCAGCGACTTGCCTAAGTTACAAGCTAGGTAACAGTAGCGTCAGCATTAGAACACAGGGTGACAGCTACACACAGTGCAGTTCCCGGCAGTGCTTAGGGAAGAAACACTGTGAGCATGACTGATGGAAGAAAGGCCCTTTCCCTCCCTCCTTCTCTTCTTCCCCCTTTTTCTCTTGCCACTTTTTCTTCATCATCATCGTCTTCGTTGTCATTACTCCTTATATTTGCATGGCTCCTTCTGGCTTACAAAATATTTTCAGGTACGCCAAGGTACTGGAGCATCACAGCAACCTTGTGAGGTAGGTCAAGGTTGACTCTGATCTAAGATGAAAAAAACACACCTGCAAATTAGTGAAATAATTTGCTAAATAAGTGAAGCAGAACCTCAAACCCAAATTTCATACTCCAGGCCTTTGACACCACCTCTCAGAAAGCTGATTCTACCCCAAATCCTTCCCCAAACCAGGAGAATCAATTAGAAGAACATGCAGAAAATGAGTGAAATTGTGCATGAATGCTTATTGCAGTTGTGTGGCTTGCACCTCTTAAAATGCTTCACAAGTTTACTTCCTCGGTAATCCTTGTAGATTTGTGTTGTGTGCATAATTAGTCGGTACACAGCATAAACAGAACTTGAGACTGGCTTGAAGAATAGCTTTGTGGAGTTTTAAACCCCCGAGGACCACCCCTCTCTAGATGGGACTCCTGCATAAAGTGAGATGTTAGCAGTTCTAAAATGACCTCCAGAAAAGCCTTCTGAATTCTACTCTACACTTCCATATGCTTATTCATTACTACATTTTCCCTACAGCTTCAGCTACTAATATATCTTGAATTATTACTTAAATTTTTTTCTTTCTAGTTACCTTTGTTCTACTTCCAGCTTCTTCCTAAACATAGAGCCCTAGCTCTCAAAGTAAGGTGTTAATATATATGACAGTGTTCAGGAAGTGTGGTAGAAACTAGGTGATCGTTTTATTTTATTTTATTTATTTATTTTTAAAGATTCTATTTATTTATTTGAGAGAGAGAGAATAAGAGAGAGCACATGAGAGGGGGGAGGGTCAGAGGGAGAAGCAGACTCCCCGCCGAGCAGGGAGCCCGATGCGGGACTCGATCCAGGGACTCCAGGATCATGACCTGAGCCGAAGGCAGTCGCTCAACCAACTGAGCCACCCAGGCACCCTAGGTGATCGTTTTAGACCATTGTTTGCCTTTATTTTGCTTAGGGTATTTTTCCAAATTCATATATATTCCTAGCTACCGTAGCAGTAAAGGGTAGTAGAAGGCATTTGGACTTTCAAGTCAGAATAGTTCGGGTTACAAGATGCCCTCCATTATTTGCTAGCTGTGTGGCCTGAGGCAAATGCTTTGACATCTTTGGGCCTTGACTTTTTTACCTATAAAATGAGGTAGATTTTAGCCTGCTATGTGGGATTGTATGAGGGTCATCTACCTGTCCACTTGACTTCTCCACGAGATGTTTTAAAGACACTTCCTGCTCATCATGTCCAGTACTAACCTCAGTCTCTCCCTGCCACCACCCTTTCAAAAGGTGTTCTCTAATTTGGTTAATGGCACCATCCTCCATCTAGATACACGTTTCTCTTTCATACTTTATATCTAATCCAGAACTGTTTTGCCACGTTTACCTCCTATATTTCTCTCTAGCCTACTTTTCTCCACCTGCAGTGACATCGTATTAGTTCACACAACTGCCATCTCTCAGCTGGGTCATTGTAGTGACATCGTAACTGATTTCTTTGCTTTCACTTTGGTACCCTACAGTCCGTCCTGTATGCAGCAACCAGGATAATATATATATATTTTAAAGATTTTATTTATTTGAGAGCGAGCGACAGAAATAGAGCACAAGTGGGCAGGGTCAGAGGGAGAAGCAGGCTCCCATCTGAGCAGGGAGCCCGATGCGGGGCTCGATCCCAGGATCCTGGGATCACAACCCAAGCCTAAGGCAGATGCTCAACTGACTGAGCCACCCAGGTGCCCCAGGATAGTATTTTTAAAATAAACTTAATCGTGCCATTCTCTAGCTTAAGACTCTTCAGTGTTTCCCATTGTCCCTTCTGTAGCACATGGCCTATAATGAGGTCCATCATCATCTGGGACCTGCACTGTCCCTCTTGCTCTTTAGCTATTTGTTTCAGCCATGGTTTGTTCTCGCTCTGTCTGGAATTACTGCTCCATGCTCCCTGCCACTCTCTCCAATCCTGTGCCATTAAGTGACCACCTACTCCCCCTGGAAAACTACTACTCATTCTAAAGTCCTCTGGGAAGACTTCCTCATTGCTGTGTCTCCTTTATGGATCTGTCAAACCATACAGACTTCCTTACCACAGCCCTTCCAGAGTAGGGTGTCCTTCCTTCAGAGCACTTGTATCTCACTCACTGTATGGTCACTTGGTTTGGCAGAAACCAAATGCGGCATGGTAGTTGCTTGGCATACTTGTTTTTTTCTCCCTGCACTTAAATTTCAGTTGAGAAATTTATTTTATTAATGTTTTATTGGAAAGTAAATTTCTCTTTAATTTCTTTAAATTGTTTGATTTTTTAAAAAATTTAGTTTTAGGTATTACTTGTGACATTATGGCCAGTTTTTTTTACCCTTCTGGGTAAAAGTCTATGTGGGATTTGGACAAAAAGTAAAGAAATTCATTTGTCAAGTCCAGCTTGTATATCCTTTTTAAAGAATGATGTATATTATACCTGCACATGATGGTCTTCATGTACAAATGTATGATTTCATAGTGGATCTGCAGCATTTAAAAAATTACCTTAGTTCTTCTGTAGTTTCCTGTGGCATCATGAGGTATTAATTATTCATTGTTCTATATGATTTCTGCCCAAAAACATTATCTCAAACATTTTGACTTTCCCTTTAAAATTCCACTGTAATTTAGTATCTTTAATTTAGTTTTAGAACCTGTTTATATATTCTCCTTATTATCTTTTGTTAATTAAAACTTCATTTATCATGGAAAAGGCTCTCTGTATTTTTAAACCTGTGTTTTAAAAACCAATTTAAGGGGCGCCTGGGTGGCTCAGTCGTTGAGCGTCTGCCTTCAGCTCAGGTCGTGGTCCCAGGGTCCTGGGATCGAGCCCCGCATTGGGCTCCCTGTTCGGCGGGGGCCTGCTTCTCCCTCTCCCACTCCCCCTGCTTATGTTCCCTCTCTCGCTGTCTCTCTCGTCAAATAAATAAAATCTTAAAAAAAAACAAAACAATTTAAGGGCGCCGGGGTGGCTCGGTTGAGCGACTGCCTTAGGCTCAGGTCATGATCCTGGAGTCCCTGGATCGAGTCCCGCATCGGGCTCCCTGCTCGGCAGGGAGTCTGCTTCTCCCTCTGACCCTCCTCCCTCTCATGTGCTCTCTCTCATTCTCTCTCAAATAAATAAAATCTTAAAAAAAAACAAAACAAAACAATTTAAAATCTATTTCAAAACAATGTTCTTCACTTGTGGATGATGTGACTAATTTCATTTATATTCTGTCTCATTCATCAAAGGTTTTGGAGTGCTTCTTAAAATGTGTAAAATGCATATGGAAGCTGTTTCTGTAATTTTCTTTCTTTGATCAGTTTCCACCTTTTGTAGTTTTCTTTAATGTCATTGACCTGAACATTGCACAGGATTCCATGATCCAAAACAGTACGTCATTTCCATGTAGACAGTCTTCTTCAGTTACTGTTACCTGTGAACATCCAACACTACAAGGCTGTCTTTTCAAACAGTGGTCACTAGTGATTTCAATATTAATGTTTTTTAAAGCAGACATGACATTTTTTTTCTCTAAATTATCATATTGTTACTGTTGTTGAAATCTATATTCCACTTTTCTGCCAAATGATACAGGTTAGTAAAATCCTTCCAGATTTTATAACCAAAAGCTTGGGGTCATATAGGACTTTACCATTTTTTTATTTCAGTATATGTATCATTTTTTTACTGTGCCATTACCTTCTGATTTTGTAAGTGGTGGGTTTATTTTCTGTATTGAAATCTAGCATTTTAATATAGTTAAATTTGTCAGTCTCTTTGTAGTCAGCTTTTCAAACCTCTAGTTCTTTCTCCCCAACCATTTTCTGCAACTGCAATTTAGTTTGGATGACCTCATCCAAGCATTGACTGTTTGGTTGAGTTTAAAGGCAAAATCCCAGGCCTTCCTGTGAATGGCATTCAGGCCTACTCCAACTAGTGCAGGGCATTCTCTTTGTTCCAGTAACTATTAAGAGGTGGGTGTATGTCTAGGAATTCAGGCAGTGATGGAGGAAGAGCAACTCAACTTTAGATGATGAGGCCTACAGATAAAGGACTGAGACCCCATAGGCGTGAAGGAAGCCATACTGTGGAGGAACTGGCACATGCTGACGTGGGCAGATCCAGAGAACTGCAGAAAAGTGGAACCAGAACTTTGGTTGAGATGAACCTGAAACATGATCTACCTCTGTACTTTGCAGTTAAGCCAGTTGTGATGATTTTCTCTTTGCAACCGGATGACATCCTAATGATTCATTTTTGCTTCATGGTTTTTATCTAATGTGTACAATGAGAAGTTGGATGAAAATGTACCTGTATTTTCTTCTCTAGTAGTGTATCCTTTTCCATCGATTTAAAACATGCTTCTAATGAGGGGTGCCTGGGTGGCTCAGTCGTTAAGTGTCTGCCTTCGGCTCAGGTCATGACCCCAGGGTCCTGGGATTGAGTCCCCCAGCTCCTCGGGAAGCCTGCTTCTCCCTCTCCCACTCCCCCTGCTTGTGTTCCCTCTCTCGCTGTGTCTCTGTCAAATAAATAAATAAAATCATTAAAAAACAAAATAAAACATACTTTTTATGAAACATTACCCTTGTGGATTTTCTGTTTTGTTCCACTGATTTGTCTTTAAATCCTTGTATCAGTAAAAAAAAAAAAAAAAAAAATGTTAAAGTATTATCCCTTGTATTATGGTTTAATGTTTTTAGGCCAAATCTCCCTTGTTATCTTTCCCAAAATTTCTTGGCCGTTACTCTTCGTTTACTCTAGGATTAACTTGAGAATTATTTATGTTTTGTAAAATAACTTGAGGTGTCTAAATGTGGGGTCTGTCCTGATCGCATGGGGGCCCCCAGATGTGGGGCGAAGATCATGTGGAAGCCGGTGGCACAGACTTTGAAAGAATTCACCTGAGGCAAAAGAAAGGAGACAGAAGTTGATGGAATACACCTGCAAGGGAATGGAGGGCAGGACAGCAAAGCAGAGACTGTCTGCCAGGAGGCAGTGGGTGAGGGCTGTTTGGGGAAGGTGAGGAGGTATGGCGACATGGGGCGTTTTCGCTTTTTTGGTAACTGTGCCCGATTGTAAGTAACCCATTGGTAAGTTTGGGTCTATGGATATTTTGAGGTGGGTCACCTGATGGGCCTGTGTTCAGCCGGGGGTCACTGTGGACCTTTTCAACATTCCATAGCTCAAACCTGTTTGCCTAAAAACTGCCTCTACTGTAACTCCTTGGAGTTTTGATTAGAATTCTTTTTTATTTTATAAACTTGTCTTATAAATTTGGGAGTTTTGGCATCTTTATGTTATTAGGTTTTTCTGTGTATACCAGAACATGGCAAATCTCTATATATCATGTATTTTTATATCCCTAATTTTTTGAGGTAGATTCTCCACATTTCTTGATAATGTGCTATTAGGCATTTAATATTATTATTGCTGTTATCAATGAGGTCTTCACTCATTTCTTATTTTTTTTAATTTGGAGAAAATATTTAAACATACCGATGTTATTAGAAAAAAATCTAGGAATGTCATATTTACATCTTCTCTTTAAATAAAATTCAAATACAGTTGAATATCCAATTACCATGAATTTTACATTTGTATCTTTGTTTTCGTTTGCGGACCTTTGTTTTTTTGAAAATTTGTTTTAACTTAAATTCAGTTAATTAACATATAATGTATTATTAGTTTCAGAGGTAGAAGTCAGTGATTCACCAGTCTTATATAATACCCAGTGCTCATTTATACTCAGCACTTAAATTTATATATTTCCTGTCACTTTTGTTGCTTCTTGGGAGTTCTAATATGTGTTATTTTCATTATTCACGTGTAAGTATTTTAACATTTTAATTATGATTTTTTTGTTTAATCCATGAATTATTTAGATATGTGTTTTTAAATGAAAATTTCCATATTTTTTTGAAATACTGATTTCTGGGGTGCCTCGGTGGCTCAGTCGTTAAGCGTCTGCCTTCAACTCAGGTCATGATCCCAGGGTCCTGGGATCCAGCCCCGCATTGGGCTCCCTGCTCAGCGGGAAGCCTGCTTCTCCTACTCCTTCTGCTTGTGTTCCCTCTCTCACTGTGTCTCTGTCAAATAAATAGATAAAATATAAAAAAAAAAAATACTGATTTCTAATTTGCATTATAGTCATAGATTTTGAGGTATATTAAGTGGATTGTTTAAAATTTCTTAGGACTTGCTTTATGGCTCAGTATGTGGTCACTTTTTGTAAATGTTTCACATTTGCATAAGAGTATTCTCCAGCTGTTGGATACAGGTTCTAAAAATAACTATTAATCAGCTTAATTATATTGTACAAATCTTCAATATCTTTAATGATTGTTTTTAGTCTGATTATCTGGTAATTACTGAGAGAGATATGTTAAAATATTCCACTAAATGATATATCTAAATTTCTCCAAGTTCTTCCAATTTTTTCTTTATAAATTTTGAGGCTGTGTTATTAGGTAGGGAGAATAATGTCTTCTACCTTCCTACTCCCCCACCAAAAAAAAAGATGTTCATATCCTCATTTCCAGAACCTGTGAATATGTTCACTTTCATGGCAAAGGGGGGAATTAAGGTAACAGAAGAATGAAGGTTGCTAATCATGCGATTTTAAAATATGGAGATTATCCTGGATTTTCTGGGTAGGCCCAGTGTAATCACAGTGGTCTTGAATGTGGAATACAGAGGCAGAAGATGTCAAAGGGCTATGATGTGAGAAGTACTCCATCAACTGTTGCTGGCTTGAAGATGGAAGGGACCATGAGTCAAGAAATGCAGGCAGCTTCTAGAAACTTGAAAAGGCAAGGAAATCGATTCTTTCCCCTCGGGCCTCCAGAAAGGAGGATTGCCCATTTCAGCCCAATGAGACTTGCATCAGGTTTCTCGTTAGTCTTTCCCTGCTGTATCTTTTTTCCTTCGTTAGCTTTCTGTCCTTCAATATGCTTATGTTTTGTGTCTCTTTTTAAAATATTTTTTTATTTAAATTCAATTAATATGTATTATTGGTTTCAGACGTACAGGCCTGTAATTCATCAGTCTTCTATAATACCCAGTGCTCATTACATCACATGCCCTCCTTAATGTCCATCATCCAGTTACCTTCCAGCAATCCTCAGTTTAAGAGTCTCTTATGGTTTGTCTCCCTGTCTGGTTTTGTCCTGTTTTATTTTTTCCTCTCTTCCCCTATGATCCTCTGCCTTGAGATCATATGACAATTGTCTTTCTCTGATTGACTTACTTTGCATAGCATAATACCCTCTAGTTCCATCCCTGTCATTGCAAATGGCAAGATTTCGTTTTTTGATGGCTGTGTAATATTCCATTGTGTGTGTGTGTGTATCACATCTTCTTTATCCATTCATCTGTCGAAGGACATCTGTGCTCTATTCATAGCTTGGCTATTATAGACATGGCTGCTATAAACACTGGGGTGCACGTGCCCCTTCAGATCACTACATTTGTACCTTTGGGGTAAATACCAGGTAGTGCAATTGCTGGGTCGTAGGGTAGCTCTATTTTCAACTTTTTGAGGAACCTCCATGCTGTTTTCCAGAGTGACTGTACCAGCTTGCATTCCCACCAACAGTGTGAGAGGGTTCCCCTTTCTCTGTCCTCTCTAAGATCTGTCATTTCCTGATTTGTTTCTTTTAGAGATTCTGACTGGTGTGAGGTGGTATCTCGTTGTGGTTTTGATTTGTATTTCCCTGATGCCGAGTGATGTGGAGCATTTTTTCATGTGTCTGTTGGCCATTTGTATGTCTTCTTTGGAGAAATGTCTGTCTGTTCATGTCTTCTGCCCATTTCTTGACTGGATTATTTGTTCTTTGGGTGTTGAGTTGGATAAGTTCTTTATGGATTTTGGATACTAGCCCTTTATCTGATAAGACATTTGCAAATAGTTTCTCCCATTCTGTCGGTTGTCTTTTGGTTTTGTCAGCTGTTTCCTTTGCTGTTCAAAAGTTTTTTATCTTGATGAACTCCCAGTAGTTCATTTTTGCCCTTGCTTCCCTTGCCTTTAGAGGTGTGTCTAGCAAGAAGTTGCTGAGGCCAAGATCGAAGAGGTTGCTGCCTGTGTTCTCGTCTAAGATTTCGATGGATTCCTGTCTCACATTTGGGTCTTTCCTCCATTTTGAGTCTGTTTTTGTGTGTGGTGTAAGGAAATGGTCCAGTTTCATTCTTCTGCATGTGGCTGTCCAATTTTCCCAACACCGTTTGTTGAAGAGACTGTCTTTTCCATTGGACATTCTTTCCTGCTTTGTCGAAGATTAGTTGACCATAGAGTTGAGGGTCCATTTCTGGGTTTTCTGTTCTGTTGATCTGTGTGTCTGTTTTTGTGCCAGTACCATATTGTCTTGATGATTACAGCTTTGTAATAGAGCTTAAAGTCTAGAATTGTGATGCCACCAGTTTTGGTTTTCTTTTTCAACATTCCTTTGGCCATTCAGGTCTTTTCTGTTTCCATACAAATTTTAGATTTATTTGATCCAGCTCTGTGAAAAAATTTGATGGTATTTTGATAGGGATTGCATTAAATGTGTCGATTGCTCAAGGTAGCATAGACATTTTCATAATATTTGTTCTTCCAATCCATGAGCATGGAATGTTTTTCCAATTCTTTGTGTCTTTCCTCAGTTTCTTTCATGGATGTTTTTATAGTTTTCTGAGTACAGATCCTTTGCCTCTTTGGTTAAGAGTACTCCTAGGTATCTTATGGTTTTGGGTGCAATTGTAAATGGGATCGACTCCTTAATTTCTCTTCCTTCTGTCTCATTGTTAGTGTATAGGAATGCAACTGATTCCTGTACACTGATTTTATATCTTATCACTTTGCTGAATTCCTTTACGAGTTCTAGCAATTTTGGGGTGGAGTCTTTTGGGTTTTCCACATAGAGTGTCATGTCTGCACTGAGAGAGAATTTGACTTCTTTGCTAATTGAGATGCTTTTTATTTCTTTTTGTTGTCTGATTGCTGAGGCTAGAACTTCTAGTACTGTTTTGAACAGCAGTGATGATAGTGGACATCCCTGCTGTGTTCCTCACTTTAGGGGGAAAAGCTCTCAGGTTTTCCCCATTGAGAGTACTTGCTGTGGGCTTTTCATATATGGCTTTTATGATATTGAGGTATATTTCCTCTATCCCTACACTGTGAAGAGTTTTAATCAAGAAAGGATGCTGTGCTTTGTCAAATGCTTTTTCTGCATCTATTGAGAGGATCATACAGTTCTTGTCCTTTCTTTTATTTATGTATTGTATCACATTGATTGATTTGTGTATGTTGAACCAACCTTGCAGCCCAGGAGTAAATCCCACTTGGTTGTGGTGAATAATCCTCTTGTAATCATCATGTCTGTAGGTTATGAATTTTTTACAGTTTAACAGTACTTTTTAATTAGAGAATTCAGAATAACATACTTACGATTGTACATATATTAGGAATTATTTTTACTATGTATTTCTACCATTTTATTTTGTCCCATTTTGGCTTTTAAAAATTTTCTCCTTTTTTGTTTTCCTCCACTATTTTGGATTTAATAGATTATATTTCTGTTATTTTTGTAGTTACTCTCAGCGGTTTCACATGCATACTTAGAGTCTAAAGACTTCTCCCTAACACTCCAAGGTCCACTAAATGATTTTAATTCTTGTCATTTCATTTCCACATTCTTATTTTCTAGTATATTCTCTTTTTTTTTTATAAACCCCAAATGCAATATCATTATTATTATTGTTGTTTTATATGGTTATATTTGTTTGGAATTAATCATGTTTACTATTTTCTTGACCCAGCTTTTTGTCTTGCATTTCAGAGCATCCTTCTGGGATTTTGTTATTGTTTTTGACTACAGTTATTTTAAGATTTTATTTATTTGAGAGAGAGTGAGAGAGAGAGAGCACAAGAGGAGGAAGGGTCAGAGAGAGCAGGGAGCCTGACACAGGTCTCGATCCTGGGACTTGAGGATCATGACCTGAGCCAAAGGCAGTTGCTTAACCAACTGAGCCACCCAGGCGCCCTAATACTTACTTTCTGTCTGCATCATTTAGTAGTCTTTTTTCTTTGGGTTTCCACTATTTCCATTGAGAGGTTCTCTGTGAATTGAATTCTCTTCCTAAGATGGTTTGTCTTTGGTGTTTTGTAGTTTCATTATAATATGTCTAGGTGTGGATTCTTCATAATTATCTTGATTGTGTTGTGATTCATTATACTTCCCACATCTGAGGATTTATGTCTGTCATCAACTTTGGAATATTTGCAATTGCTGTTTCTTCCCTCTGTCATTTTCTTCTGGGGTGCTATTACATGTGTCTTAATGCTCGTTGTCTTATTTTGCATTTTAGGTAACTTACTCTTACCATCTCCTGGTTCACAAGTTCTCTCCTGGAGGCTGTATCTAATTTGCTGTTTAGGTGATTGTATTTTTTTTTTTTTTTTTTTAGTTTTAGAAAATGTATTCTTTGTAAAATATGCTTGGTTATATTTTCATTTTCTCTTGGACCTTTCTCGTGGCTTTAAATTTTTTTTTTTTTAAGATTCTATTCATTTATTTGAGAGAGAGAGAGAGAGTGAGAGAGAGAGCGCAAGAGGGGGTAGGGCCAGAGGGAGAAGCAGACTCCCCGCCGAGCAGGGAGCCCGATGTGGGACTTGATCCCGGGACTCCAGGATCATGACCTGAGCCGAAGGCAGTCGCTTAACCAACTGAGCCACCCAGGCACCCTTTCTCGTGGCTTTAATTGCCTGTTATTTTTAAAAACATACCAAACACTGTACCTCATGTTCTGTATCTGAACATTATGTCTTAATTTTTTTTTTGAGTCTGATAATTATGTTTGCTTTTTCTATTGACCCTTCCTGTGATGTTTTTTTCCTTATATGTTATCATTTTTATTGTGAGTTCATGTGTGCGAAGATTTTAATTATAAAAATTCTGTGGGGCTATGTCAAGGGAGACTTTCTCTAGAGATGATTGTTTTTTTTCTTATATGTTTGAAATGGCTACCAGGGTGGGACTACTTCAATTTAATTGCTCTATTTGGACTATTTTGGACCCCATAGATAGGGTAAAGTTAAATATTAATAATTTGTTAAGGTCAGTTTGTGATTAAAATTCACAGATATTTTTCCCACCTTTGTCCAGAATCAAGACCAGAAAGGGCAAGTTGCCTTTTATGTCTGCTTTGTGATTTATTATTTTATTATTATTATTTTATATTATTATTATTAGTATTTTTAGTTTATGTTTTCACAGAAAGTAGGGACCTTTAGTTGCTCTGGCTTGATTATAATTTCCCACTTTATACAGACCCAAGGTCTTATCTTCTGTTTTTTTGTGCAGTTGTTAAAAACAGAATCTCTACATTCTGGGGTCACCATCTTAAGGTATGTAGGTTTGTGCTCCATCTTTTTTTTTTTCAAGATTTATTTCAGAGAGTGTGCATGCACAGGCGTAGGGGGATGGGCAGAGGGAGAGAATCTTCAAGCAGACTCCCCACTGAGCATGGAACTGGATGTGAGGCTTGATCCCAGGACCCTGAGATGACCTGAACCAAAATGAGGAGTCAGCCATTTAACCGACTGAGCCACCACGTGCCTGTGTGCTCCATCTTTATGTTCTGTGGTTGTTTACTCTACCCTTTGAAAAGGAGTTCCCTTTCCTTTTTGCAGCTGAGCTATGCACCTAAATGGAGTTTCAAGTATTTGTCTTTGTGTATTTTATTGCAAGGAAAGCTTTTGTAGGATCTGGATTAGTTTATTTTCTTTTTTTTTTTTTTGTAATGTACATGTTTTTAGAAGGTGAACATTTATGAACAGTGTCCACTATTCCTCTATGAATGTGTAGTTTTTAAAAAAATATATAAATAGTACACTATGTTCTTTTGTTTTTTTTAAAGATTTTATTTATTTGCGAGAGACAGTGAGAGAGGGAATACAAGCAGGGGAACTGGGAGAGGGAGAAGCAGGTTTCCTGCTGAGCAGGGAGTCCGATTTGGGCTCCATCCCAGGACCCTGGGATCATGACCTGAGCTGAAGGCAGACACTTAACGACCGAGCCACCCAGGTGCCACACTATGTTTGTTCTTAAATGCTGTTTTACTTACATATTTTTTAGATTTACCCATGTAAATACATATGGGCATAACATACAACTTTTAACTGCTACATGAAATTCTATCTTATGAATAAATAATGATGTGTTACTCATTCTTTATCAATAAATATTTAGGTTTTTTTTTTTTTCCACTTTTTTGCTATTACTAACAAAAAATATTCTTTGTGCTTTTTTTGGAGAATTTCTCTAAGGTATACAATTCAGAGTGGAACTGAAATCAGTTAAGTTCTGCCATTCTATAGTTCGATTAGTCTTGTCTCTTCATCTGTCATGGAAAAAAAATGTTGAAGATCATTGGAGATTAAAACTCACGTCAGAGTGAACTCATAACCAAATGGAGCATGTTGCTCTTGGTTGGATCCTGAATCAAACAAACCAGCTGTAATTTTTTTACACATTTGTGAAAATTCGAATATGGAGTGAGGGTGAGTTGAAAATAAGGAATTGTTGATTTTGTTATCTGTGACAATAGTGTGATTATATAGAAAAATATCCTTATTTCTAGGAGATGTATGTTGAGTATGCATGAGGCCCTATCATGATGTCTGGCATTTACCTGGAAATAATCCAAGAAAATATTGATAAGACAAAAAAGCAAAATGTTCATATTAAACTTGGATGTTGGGTATACAGGTAATTGTTAGACTATTTTTTGTACTTTATATTTTAAACTTTCACCATAGTTCAAAAAGACGAAAAAAGAAATTATTTGCTCTTCATTTTGTAAGAGGGGTTGGCAGACTGTAGTTTGAGGGCCATATCTGGCCCTGTACAGGTTCTTGTAAATAAAGTTTTATTGGAACACAGTCATATTTATTTGTTCATGTATTTTTGTGTGGCTGCTTTTGTGCTACACTGGCAGAGTTGAGTAGTTTTGACTGAGACCATTTGGCCTGGGCAGCCTAAAATACTTACTATCTGGTTATTTACAGAAAAAGTTTGCTCTATATACTTACCGTGATTTATTTTTCTTTGCAGCCTTTAACTCTCCAGCCTTCTTTCTTCCCTTAACATATACTTATTTATTTGTTGTTTGGCTCTGGTTACTAGAATACAAACTAAACAGAGTTGGTGTTTTCACTAAAATAATACCAAGTACATATTAGGAGCGCAGGAAATATTTGTTGATTAATAGATGAGTTATCGGGGCGCCTGGGTGGCTCAGTTGGTTGGGCGACTGCCTTCGGCTCAGGTCATGATCCTGGAGTCCCGGGATCGAGTCCCACATCGGGCTCCCTGCTCGGCAGGGAGTCTGCTTCTCCCTCTGACCCTCCTCCCTCTCATGCTCTCTGTCTCTCATTAAAAAAAGAAAAAAAAAAAAAATGAGTTATCAACATGTGAGAATCTAGTTTCCCCACATCGTTGCTAGCACCTAATATTATAAGATTCATAAATTTTGCCAATAAAGTGAGTGAAGTGGTATTTGATTATTGTTTTCATTTGCATGTCTTTGGTTAGTAAGGGTGAGATTATGCATGTTTTTTCTGTGTTCTCTGTTTATTGATTATGTATATTTTATCTTGTGTGAATTGCTAGCTAATCCTTTACCTCTTTTTCTGTTTGGCTGCCTTCATAATGTTTTGAATACTGAGTTGAAGCTGCTGTCCTCCAGAGGGGATTTGCATTTGCTTTTGCCAGTTGCCCAGGGCCACAACTACCTGAAGGCTACAGTTAAAAATTGTTTGCTTGAGGCTGTTTTTGGACTTCCTAATAGTGTAGCTTGAATCTAGGCTGCAGACATGTGTGAGGCCCCCTGGTGGTTAAAAATTCTCAAGGACCAGGTTTCCCTTCTATTCCAGTAAATCAGACTTGTTTCTTTGCTTTTTTGTTCTACACAGGGATTTATTTCTCACTCACCTTTACACCGTGATCAAAGGACTTTGGGATTTCCAACTTAATTCAGGAGTCTCTTTTGAGCTTCCCACTCTGTAGAGCCCATAGATTTCATTGCCTGCTTCTGATACTCCAGGACCCTGGAATTCAGAGATGGTGAAAACTTGCTGCCCCTAAGTCCAGCTTTCACTTTTTCCCCCTGCCGATTTCTTACGCTCTTGCCTGATCAGAAATACATTTTAGAATTTTTTGAAATATTTCATCTAACGTTTTTAATTGTTTTCAGTAGGTACGTAGTTTAGGGTGTCTGATCTGTCATTTGTCTGTAAGATGAAACCACTATCTTTTTTTTAAACTCAAGTAATACATGTTTTATTACTGGAGCTTTGTAATACGTTTAGTACAACCTGTCCTTTCACTTAACTGTTGTGTGGTTTATCGTTCCCATAGACGTTTTGACATTCTTTACATGCTTTAATTTTTCCTCCTTTCTTACACTACAAGTTCTCCCTGCCAAATCTGTTGGGTTATTTTTTGTCACACAAAATTAAAAATATTGATGTCATTAAATTCATTGTTTTTCTCTCATGTGTTTTAAGTTTTGTGTCTTTTTGAAGAAGGAATCCTCACACAAGGTTATGAAATACTTTCCTATACCTTCTATTAATATTTATAAAGTTTCACTTTGAATATATTGATCTTCAATTTGTCTAGAATATTTTTTTTTAAAGATTTTATTTATTTGACAGAGAGACACAGCGAGAGAGGGAACACAAGCAGGGGGAGTGGGAGAGGGAGAAGCAGGCCTCCCGCGGAGCAGGGAGCCCGATGGGGGGCTTGATCCCAGGACCCTGGGATCATGACCGGAGCCGAAGGCAGACGCCTAACGACTGAGCCACCCAGGCGCCCCTGTCTAGAATATTTTTTGTGAGTGTTATGAGGGAGGGCTTTAACCGTTCATTTTCCTAAAAGGATAGCTGATTGATTAACTGATTGTTTCTCAGTCTATCAGTTAGGTCCTGGCAGAAAACAGATTGTGCAAACAAACAGGGATAATTTAAGAAGAGTTTAATAAAGGGACTTTCACAAATGTGTGGCAGTTTAGGGAAATGGAAAGGAACTCAGACTGTGAAGTAGGTGACAACTGCTTTTTCCACCTTGAGGCTCTAAAGGGATAAGGGCTTGAAAGAGGAATATAGATGTCGAGAGGGCTGAGTGGAAAGGCCATCTGATAGGAGCTGTGGCATTTTGTCTAGGGATATCATGAGCCTAGTGACAACCATATAGAAAGTGGCCACAGTATAGAAAGGGGGTGGGCGTTTGGGGGCAGGCAGGGTTTAGGGGCTAGAACAAGTCCCTGGACCTAATTCTTTACCCTCATTCCCCATTGGATGAAACCAACTGAAAGTCACAGGAGCCCACTATGTAGTCCCAACAGGTCAGCCTCCTGGGGCACAGAGCAGGTAGCAGAAGAGTGTAGAGAGGTATTTGACAATATTCAGTGTGTCAATTGATTGGAAATTTTACCTCCTTTACATCTGGAACTCCGTGAGCTGTACCAGGAGAATATGGCGGTTACTATGAGCAGATGTACTGGGCTCGAATGCAGATTCTGCAGAGCACTAGTTGTGGGACCTTAGACAAGTTACTTAGCCTCTCTGTGTCTTAGTTTTCTCAGTTGTAATGTGGGGTAATTAAAATACCTAGTTTAACGGATTGTTGTGGGAATGAAATGAGCTCATGTATGTAACAAACTTAGAGCTGTTTCTGACCCATGAGTGCCAAGTGAAGGTTAGCTATGATGAAGACCGAGGCAACCATGATGATGTTGATGCTTTTTTTTTTTTTTTTTTAAAGATTTTATTTATTTATTTGACAGAGACAGTGAGAGAGGGAACACAAGTAGGGGGAGTGGGAGAGGGAGAAGCAGGCTTCCCGCTGAGCAGGGAGCCCGATGCGGGGCTCGATCCCAGGACCCTGGGATCATGACCTGAGCCGAAGGCAGACGCTTAACGACTGAGCCACCCAGGCGCCCGATGTTGATGGTTTTGAGGCATTTTAATTCTTTCTTTATTAATACCACACCATATTAATTAAGACCGTGCTGTGTTGCTTTTGTATTGTTCTATGTAGCTCTTACTCTTTCAAGGTTTTTTAAAACATTTTCTTATATATTGTTTATTTTATGTAAGTTTTGGGATTAGCTTATCAAATTCCTGAAAAATCATGTTGGAATTTTGGTAGGGATTGGAATTACATTTATCAATGAATTTGTTAAAAAAGGACATCTTTACAATATTGAGTCTCACCATTCTTGAACAAAGTGTATCTTTTCATTTTCCAGGCTTCTTTTATGTTGTTCAGTAAAGTTTTATAGTTGTCTTCATAAAGATCTCGCACATTTCTTTTAGTTTTATACCCACTTTAGCGTTTATGTTGCCTTTTTTCTATTAGATTCTTAAATTGGCTATGTTAGAGGTGTAAGAAAGCTATTGATTTTTGTGTTGACCTTGTGGCCCACTTGCCAAAATTCCTTTTTTTTCTGTTTATTACCTGTGATTTTGTAGGTGAATAATCATATTGTTTGTGAATTATGGTAATCTTGCCTTTTCCAATAGTTACAGCTATAAATTTTTGTTTATTTTATTGCAATACCCAATGAGTAGGTTGTAGGTTTGTAGCAAGTAGAGTGTATCTCCTTGTTTTACTCTTCCTTTTAATGAGTGCTTCTAATATTTTACCAATAAATGTAAATTTTTCTCTGAAATTCTGGTAAAAACCCTTTATTTGGTTTTGCTAAGCATTTTTGTTAATAATTGGAGTTGACTATTATCAGATGATATTCCAGCCTCTACTTGATAATCTTAAGATTTTTTTTCTCCTTTAATACATTAATATAGTAAAATCATTGGCAGTTTTTTTCTTTTCCCTTTTTTATCATTGACTACGTGTATGTGCCTTGGATAAACCCTACACAGTCACAACACATGGCTGGCTTTTACACTTCAAAATCATACATTGTTTAAAAATGTTACTTCCATGTTCATAAGTGCTATTTCCATCTAAGTTTCTGTTCTCATTCTGTTGATGAATCCAGTTATTTTGGTCTCTTAAAATATGTTAGGTAGCTTTTTTTAAAAAAATCTTTTTATTTGTCTGAAGGCAGTTTTATATTATAGTAGGAATTATCTATTCCCTGAAGATTTAGGAAACTTCCAAAACCCATGTGAACTTAGTGCTTTTTTTTTTAGAGTTAAAACATTACCTGTCATTTTAATTTTGTTTGTGATTATTTGGTGTGTTCTTGTTTTTATTTTTGGAAGTTTTTAGTACATTTTTTAAATATTTTATCCATTCTGCCTAGATTTTAAAATTACAATTTTATGGTGGAAAATAATCTTTTTCAAATCTGAAGTTATTTTCCCTTTTCCATTTCTACTGTGGTTTATTTGAACTTTCTTTTTTCTTAATCAGACTTGCAAAACTTTGCCAATTTTCTTGATCATTTCAAAGCACCTGGGTTTCAAATGTCCTGGTATTTTTATTTTGTTTCCTAATTCATTTTTTCTTTTGTCTTTAATGATTTATTCTACTTTCTTCTTTGGATTTATTTGTGAACTTTTTTTCCCCTCTCATTTTCTGAGTTAAAAAATTTATTTCTTTAAAGTGTCTTATGTTTTCTAGTAAATAAATCTTATGTTATGAATTTTTTCTGACCCTGCTCAGGCTGTTTCTCAGTCTTCATTCTGTAAGCTCTAACTACTATGTGCAAAGGACATGCAAATGTTTCTTTTTTTCCCCCTTTATTCCCAAACACATTTATATGTAAGGTTTTTTTTTTTTTTTTAAAGATTTTATTTATTTATTTGAGAGAGAGAATGAGAGACAGCACAAGAGGGAAGAGGGTCAGAGGGAGAAGCAGACTCCCCGCCGAGCAGGGAGCCCGATGCGGGACTCGATCCCGGGACTCCAGGATCATGACCTGAGCCGAAGGCAGTCGCTTAACCAACTGAGCCACCCAGACGCCCTATATGTAAGGTTTTATAGCTAAATAGGCAAATATGGAGATAGCACTTTTTGTAACTCTGTTTTAACTTTAACCCATTGCATTCATAAAAAGGTTAATATGGGGGCACCTGGTTGGCTCAGTTGTTAAGCGTCTGCCTTCAGCTCAGGACATGATCCCAGGGTCCTGGGATCAAGCCCCACATCGGACTCCCTGCTCAGTGGGAAGCCTGCTTCTCCTTCTCCCACTCTCCCTGCTTGTGTTCCCTCTCTTGCTTTGTCTCTCTCTTTCAAATAAATAAAAATCTTTAAAAAAAAAAAAAGGTTAATAGGATTGCTATTTTTTTGAATTTGTGAATATATTCTTTTGTCCTAATATTTGGTAATTTTTGTGAACATTCCTCATGTGTTTGATAAGAATGTATATTATACTCTGCCTTTCTTAACTGTTTTATCCTCTGTCAACTTGTTTTTATCTTACATGCGTATTAAAACTATTGTATTAAGTGCATAAAGGTTATATTTGTATTGCAAATGTTGTATGAGCTATATTTTTAGGGTCTACAGTTTTTCTTATAAAGGGCCAGATAATAAATATTTTAGGTTTTGTGAGCCAGATGTTATCCGTCACAACTACTCACCTCTGCTGTTGTGTGTGAAAGCGGCCTTAGACAGCAGGGGGATTGTGGCTGTGTTCCCGGAAAACTGTAGGAACATGTGGCGGGCCAGGATGGGCCCGCTGCTCTCAGTTTACCGACCCCTGCTCTCGCATAAGGATTATGAGAATCTGAAGTTTAGATATTATCTATATGTAATACCGTATTTGTCAATCTTTTGGGTAGTAATTTGTTGAAAATTCTCACAACATTACCCCTTGTTTTTTGTATTTCTTGTATTTTCTCTCATGAATCAGTTGGAAAGTCTTTATTTTTCTAAAACATCAGTTTTATTATTATTATTAATGTGTGTATTCTCAACAAGGACAATATTATGAAAATTGGTTTGGGTTCCAGAGGAGGCCAAAAAACCAAACCAAAACAAAACAGACAGCTTAGAAATTACAACGCCTATGACCCTCCAAAGCTGAGTCCTACCCAACGAAATTTTTTTCCTTAGCATTTAATTTCAAGGGCAGGATATTGATTAGGACAGTCCCCTCAGGGGCACGGTAATGAGAAAACGGTTAAGTATTCAGATTTCGTACTGTTTCTTGAATGTAATGTCCTTTAAAAGTTTTGTAGTATGTTTCTGAGGTTACACATTTTGCTTACTCCTACTGTTGCATATTGTGTTTTCTCTAATTGTTCTTCATCAGACAAGCTGAAAGTGTGTCTTCACTGCCCTCTTAAAAGACACTCAGCTCTCTCAGCTCTTTTCCAGATTCATCTATTTTTATCTTTTCTCTTGCTGTGTTCTGTTTATTGCTGTTTGCTTTCTGATATCTTTAAATGATTAATTTGTTAACTACTTCCCATCTCCTCGATTTTATGTTCTTCTGATTATAAATCTTGCTTTATTTCTTTTTTCTTTTCCTATCTTTTCTGGAGTGTAACATTCTTACTATCATTATTTTCTAAAGATTTCGCAATTGCTTCTCCAGCTGCTTTGACAAGTGATTTCATTTTTGACGAGAATTAAAATTTTTTCCCCTTATTTGGCAATTTTGTCACGAATTTCAGTTTTTATTACATTATCTTCAGGGAATCTGATCTCGATAATTTGTTCTTTTGAATTGAGGATTAGTTTATGGCATAATATATCATCATGTTATATGATCATGAGATGATTTTTGAAGCCCATTACAGTGGTCATGAGTTAAGATGCTTTCAGCTATAGGTAGTGGAAAAACAGCTGAAAATGGCTTAAGCAGAAAGGAAATTTATTATCTACAAAACAAGAAGCCTTGAAGGAGAGTAATTCTAGGGATTGTTAACTATGGGGGCCTTTGTAACATCATCAAAAACCTATGTTTCACCAATGTTTTCCATTCTCACCTTCTTAGCCTGCCAGCTTGGACTTGGGCTCTTACATAGGCTCTCTTCAAGGTTCCAGGGTGGCTCGCATAGAAAATGACCAGAGGCTAACAAGAGTAAATGTCCCCATTTAAGGGCCTTGTGTGTGTGTGAGGCCTTCTCAGGAGCTTCCTGTAGATCCAACAAGCCCTTTCAGTCCCTGGGACTGTGTCACAGGCCCACTACTAAACCAGTCATTGTGAAGGAGACCACTGTGGGTAGCAAGTGTACTAACCATTTGCCTTAGGGTAAGTTGGGGCTGGCAGATTTGATAGTAGCCTTTCCTGAAGAACACAGGCCTTGGGCAGAGTGATCAAAATCAAGATTCTGAGAGTAAGTTAAAGCCGGGGTGCAGCAGAGAGTGCAGGGATGGTGTTTGGGCAGGAAGCCAGTATTATTGTCCACACAGTGGAATGCTTTATCAGCTAGGATATCAAATAATCTACACACTTAATTTGGAATATTTATTTCTTCAGGTGTAACTTAAGCATAATTTTGGCTATAAATAATTGAGTTTGTCATGAAAAACTTGATATGATTTTTGTCTTTAATATATAGTTGCTGCCCCACTGAAAATTGATTATAAAATTCTCCATTACTATTAGTAAATTAGATATATATTTTTGCCATTTTCTTTATAATTCAGAATCTTAGGATTTTGGGAAGATATTGTGTGTGTTTCACTGTTCATCCAGTACTGAATACTAGATTTCCAGAAACTAATTATTAGTAATAATGAAAGGTGCGTATCTTGAGATACATTGAGGTGCAACTCAAAATGGGATTAGCTACCTAGTTTGTTTTTATTAAAATTTTTTTTCCCTGCATATTTGTAATCCAGGGAAAGTTTCTAATGTGAAAAGTAAAGTAGATTTATTTTAAGGCAACATATAAAAGATTGGTCTAACAGCATTGTGTGAAGACAGATAAGATCGTCCTATTAAAATTTGGGCACAAAGTATATATGGTAATGCAGCAGGATTCATGCCAACTAATTCCTAGTTCAAGTTTGTTGTAAAGTCCTGAATTAATGGGAATTGTAGTGTCACTAAGTGAGTCCTGTCATGAAGAAATGATATTACCAGTGACATAAAATAGTCAGAGGCCAGTACATTTGGGTAGCTAATTCTCAGGATGAACTTTTTTTTACCTGCCTTGTGCTTCCTGGTGGTTTCTTTTCTTTTTTGTTGAGAGAATACACAGAAATGATATATTGTCACTTGCTTTCAAGCTGGAATTATTTCTCTTGATATTTAGACATAGGTACCAATTAAATGAAAAGAGGTCTGTCTTAAGTAAAATTATTACTACTCGTATAGTCTATCTTGTAACTCTTTAATCTTGTAACTGCTAGGTTTCTTACTTTGTGTTCAGGTAATTTAATACGAATGATGGATTATTAAATTCTTTTCATAGAAAATAGGCATATTTTAAGTTAATAGTCCTTATCATTGATACCAATTAGCAGAAGAGAAATGAATTCCCAGGATTTATATTTCCTAACAGCTCTTTCAGGATTGTTTTGTTACTCTCGGGGAAAGGGTATGAAATGTGGCCTAGGGATCACATCTGGCATAGAACAAATTTATTCATTAATTCAACAAATATTTATTGAGCTCCTGTGATTGTCTGCCATTCTTTTGTTCTGTACATCATTTTAAAGATTGCTATCACTTTTCTTCTGATACTTCTTTAGAAACCTTATTTTGTGTTAAGCATTTACCATATGGAATGCCTTGGCTTCCACCACCTCCAAGTCACTCTATCGGGAATGGAATTCAGTGTGAACACATGAACTACAGGCCCAGATGCTTGGCCGCTTGAAATGGTTCGTGAGTGGAAAACATTGCCTGAGCCCACACCCCTGACTCGGGAGGCCTGTCAGCCCTGCACCCCCTTTCTCACAGGATGTCACAGGGAGTCCCAGTCCCATGTGTGGGCAGGGAGCTTCCTTTAGGCCTTGATGAAGCATGTTACCTGTCATCTCTTAAGGCATTTCTTCTAGAAGAGGATAGTCTGTTCTCCCTGTCCAGCACTCCCACAGGCAAATTTGCTTCTGTTTGGCATTCATTCCTGTGCAGCGTTTATCCTGGGGCCCAAATTGCAGTGGTAAAATAGCCGCCATCAACAGACTGCTCCCCTTCCCCACACCTTTGCTCTAACCCTCATGTAACCCCACTTTATAGATTACAGGACAAAAAGGACAAAGATCTTGTTTGGATTGCCTGGTGGAAGTCTGAGCATTTGTTGGGGGTATGAAGTCTTAAGTGAGCAGGATGTCCAAGCCTGCCTGGTTGTTAAGGGGCTCGCTTTGGCTTCCATTCAGATGTCTCCCACGTTGACAACATAGAGTGAACCCACAGCTAGAGAGGTCAGTGTATCTTCCGAGCGTGGTGTCTCCGTAGGGAGGACTGCAAACAGATCCCTGTTTAGTGACTGGGGAGACTAGAATTTCTGAGGAGTTGTCTGAAGCTTAGCGTGGCGGGTCCCTCTGGGCATTGGAATCACCTGAGGAACCTTTAAAGCTACCGATACTCAGACGGCCTCCCCCAGCCAGTTACATCAGAGCCTGTGGAGGTGCAACCCAGGTGTCAGTATTTTGTAAAGTTCCCAAACAATTTCAGTATGCAAACCAAGGGTAAGAACCACTGGTTGAGAGCTTTGAACAATGCAGTTGTTGCTGTTTTATGGTAGATGTCATAGAAATATGTTGTTGAATTGCCTATAAAATGAATTAAAGATTAAAGCATTTCTTTTCCCCCCATTCATAAACCCTGTGATAGCATTCTTAACTTTTATGGAATTACCTAATTTTGCCTGATGAGATTTACTTAGAAAAAGAAACATGTAGCTCTATCTCTCCTGAAGTCTTTTTGCTGCTACTAATTAAGGCAGTACACACATTCTTAGCTGAGGTAGAACTTTAGGTATTGTCTCTTTGCTCCACTGAATGTAACATGAGTGTTATGGCTTTTTGAATGAATCAGGGCAATAAATCCAACATTGTTTGCAAGCCAGATGCTTTTTCTCATATGCCAGCAATTATGTAATCAAAGTCTAAAGTAGCCATTTAAAGATTCCTTGCTCTTGAACAGAATTTAAGAATTAGTAGTAATTAGCATAGATAAAAGTATCTTATTGACCACCATTTAGTTGATGCAGTGAATACAGGTGCTCTTAGGAAACAGGCATTTAAAATCCTCTGTCCTTATGGAACACATTACCTTTTGTTCAGTTTACATTGACTTCCTGTTGCTTTCTGGGTACAATGCAAGGTGTTCATTTCATTTGCAAAGCCAGATGTGATTTGGGCATTTGGCAGGATAAAACTTAAATTTCCTCAAATGCATGCCTTTTAGGGACTTAAAACATGAGAAAAACAATAATAACCACATATTTAAATCCTGAGCATTTCCAAAAGTCTTCTTTGTTCATCTCAAACTTTTCCTCTGCTGCAGTTGTTTGTTGTGTCTGGAGGCAGATTTGTGAGTTAAAGAGTAATGTCTCTAATTAAAAAGCTGGTGGCTGACAGATGTGTCTGTGAAATTGGTTTGACCTTACCAAAGGCGTGTGTGGACAGTTCTTCATCAGCGCTCCTCTTCCTCCCTAACACGGTGGACTTGATCCGGGATCGCACAGTTCACATTTAACAAGTGCCCTGTTGCTTTCTGGTTGACTGATGTTTTGTTTGTTACATAACTTCTTGACATCCTATTAAGACTGTAATTATAAAACAAAGTCCCAACTCATTGACAATAATGGCAGAAAGATGCAGCTGTTAACCTGCTCTTCTTGATTGAACACAGAACTTAGTTTGGTCGTTAGTTGACTAATGATTAAAATTTTTATACTTAAAGATGAGCCGAGAAAATCCTGGGAATTTGATACTTAAATTAATATGTAGTTTATGCATGTACTGTATTCTAAGATATTTTAATGTGTCTGTCTACTTTTCATCTATTTATCCATCCTTGCCGTTACTTGAGCGCTAAAACTCTTGAGTTTTTAATCTTCAAGACTAGGGCTCAGTCCATTGAGTTATTTCATTAATCAGATTTTAATGATGCTTATGGATTTTGTTTTCAAAAAAGAATGAAAAGTATTACTTTTTGTGTAGTGTGCTGTTCTTACTACAGAGTATTGTTTTCTTTATTTCTAATTTAAATGTATTTACAAGGAAGTGCCCACACTGATAAAAGTCATAATTAAGCAAGAAATTTGATTTTCTTGGGCTATTCCTTTATTTAGCCAACTAAAGAAAGGAGAATTATGGAAGAAATTTTATGAATCCTATCTTCATGAGGCAGGGCTTTTGCAATGCTAAGGCTTTTCAGTTTCAATTTCTCTCTCCCAAGGTTAAAAGAATCATTCTTGTGTTAGATCATGAATACTGCATTTGATCATCCTTTCTCACTTATGACATAGCCTCTGTGACTTAAGGAACATTGGATTTGCTATAGTAGATCATTCTGAATTTGTCTCTACATGGAATGACCAGACTGAATTGGCACCGAAGTTCCATTACAAATCCTTCATCCAGCCTTCCAGTTTGAATTGGAAATATCAATTCAAGCAGCTCACAAGTCATCAAATGTTTCAACAGGTTGTTATAGCCAGAGCAGGCAAAAGAATAAGTTCTGGTATAGACTGTTCATTGGAAGAGTCCAGTTTTGCATTATATTTAGGTGAGTTTTGAAAAATTAGTTTTTTGTTTTTTTTTTTAAGATTTTATTTATTTGACACAGAGAGACACAGTGAGAGAGAGAACACAAGCAGGGGAAGTGGGAAAGGGAGAAGCAGGCTTCCCGCGGAGCAGGGAGCCCGATGCGGGGCTTGATCCCAGGACTCTGGGATCATGACCCGAGCTGAAGGCAGACGCTTAACGACTGAGCCACCCAGGCACCCCGAAAAATTAGATTTTTTAGTAAACTTTCACCCAGTTTATTTAGAAGTCATATATGTTCCAAGAACCTAAGAGAAAGAAAACAAATACCTCCTCCTCCGCATAACATTTAAAATAGCTATTTAAAGTCCCTTTTTTTACATAGGGAAGACTTAATGCTTTTTAACCTTGGAGTAGTGTTTTTTACTTCATATATGATTTTAATGAGTTTTGTTATATGTTATTCTATTACAGTCAAGATTAAAGATAGGAATTTGGAGGGGGGTGATGAGTAGTACTAGATGGAGCGGTGAGAAATGAGAGGCGCATCATACCTGGAAGAGAAGAAGGGTTTATACTAGTCAGGGGACATTTAGGGTGGTGGTAAAGAGCTCTCAGTCAGTAATAACTTCTGAGGGTATCATAACATTACATTATTTTAAGAAAACTAGTGTTAGAAATTACAAATATTTGAAAAAGTGTTATGTTTTATAAACTCCATCAAAGAAATCAGGGACTATATTGGGAAAAATCACCAAAGTCATTAAAACTTTAATCCAATTTTTGAAATGATAAGAGCAAGCATTTGTAAAGTGCATCTGTTTGAATCACCTCGTTCTCTGATTATGCTGCATAATTCAGAGATTACTACATGTACTTTATTTGGTAAACATTGTGTGCAAGAAGTGGTATGGGGACTTCTCCACTTCTTGGTCCCCTGGTTTCATGTCTGTCTGTCTGTCTGTCTGTCTGTCTGTAGCCTGACTTTGAGTTCTAAGCCATTATCTTTTATGGGCTAATGTTTAGCACTGTCCTTCTCTCCTCTAGGACCTGAAACCTACTGTGAGTCAGACACATTTATGGGAAAAGAGAGAATAATACTAGTACATTTGGGGAAGCATCCCAAGGGCCAGTGGGACAGGAACACTTATCATCTTAAGAAGAAAACTTGGGGACCGATCCAGGAGTTGGGAATAGTTTTGGGAATAGTTTATTCCCTTTTGGATTGTATAAATTTTAGTCTTCTCTGTTAAGTGTAGGAACGAACTTACTCTCAGTGGTGAGGCAGCCTCACTAACTGTGGTGCTGTGAGTGAGAGCCATACTGCCTGTTAGAAGTTGGACTGATGCCCACAGATCTCATCTTCTACCTACTCATAAATGATTACCTTTCAATGAAGAACTTACTCTGCTGTCTATATTTGAGAACTCTCTTGATGGGAAAAAGGAGCTTCCCCAGATTTTAAATTTGTAGTAAAGGCATTTAAAAACCTTCTGTCTTTCTAAAGTGCTCCTATTCCAGGGCATTCCCTGTCTTGGTTAATGAGGGTTGTCACTCTCCGTCTCTCAAGCTTGAAGCTTTAGCACAATCTCTGTGCTTTTCTTAGTACCCACAGCCTGCTGAAGATACTATATTATGATTCAAAACTGTTCTCTCAATGAGACCTCCCTCTTGTTTATGGTTGCCTTAGTTCAAGCCTACAGCTGGAACATGTAACAGTTCTTACTAGTGGCTTCTCTGTGTTTGGGCTCTCCACAAGGTAGACAAGATTATCCTCCTTAAAAGCAATGGTGTTGGGGGCGCCTGGGTGGCTCAGTTGGTTAAGCGACTGCCTTCGGCTCAGGTCATGATCCTGGAGTCCCTGGATCGAGTCCCGCATCGGGCTCCCTGCTCAGCGAGGAACCTGCTTCTCCCTCTGACCCTCCCCCCTCTCATGTGCTCTCTCTCTCTCGTTCTCTCTGTCTCAAATAAATAAATTAAAAAAAAAAAAAGCAATGGTGGTGATGTCATGCTTCCCACAAGATCTCCATTGACTTTGGCTGCATCACTGGTCAGCTTGGCTTCTCCCCTGTCCTGCTCCACATGCCCCACTCTGTGCCTTTGCACATGCTGTTCTCAGAGCTTGGAGGCTCTTAAAATGTGGAAGCCACGGAGACGATACGCCAACTCTCTCCCGAGTTCACATCTTATTCTGTCATAGATCTGTGTACCTACATTTCTCAAAATTTCAATTCATAAATTCCAAAGAAAATGTGTATATAATTAGAACATATTTATCATATGGTCTGTCGCTTTAAAATCAAATAGGGTCTTAATCGTAAAGTAACATTACTGATAAACCTTTTTCAAGGTAGAGAGATGATAGAACATAGTGGTTAAGAGCTTGTACTCTGGGAAGCACATGGCTTGGTCTTGAACTCCTGCTTTCCATTGAGTCAGTAGCTGCGTGAGGAACCTCTCTGCCAGCCGTGCCCCTTATCACTAAATTGGCCATAACATGGGACCTGTCTCATAGGATTGCTGCAGGAGCGAAGAAGTTAGCATATCTGAACCTCTGAGGATAGCGTATGCCGATGTGCTCTGTGTGTTAGCTGTTTGTTACTGCCATTGCCTTCATCAGTTCTGGCCCCCAAGTTGTGTGTATACGATTATATATGATGTTACATACCATATATATTTTAAAGTTTCTATAGCTTGTCAGGGTATCAAGCTCTGTCTTAACATTTTGTCATCAGCATTATAGAAGGAGTTGATCTGTACCTACTCTATCTTCTTTTGCTTCCTATTTGTAAAATACAGGGAAGATCATATTTTGCATTAGCAAATGAGTTGTTTGGAACATTCGTATGGCGAAGGTGAAAATTTAAAACTGAGGATTCAGGTCAAGTGTAATGCATTGGCTTATGCTTAATAAATTTCAGAATAATGAATTTTCACATGTTGAATTTCCCTGTTTTATGAAGAATGTCTACATTCTGAATATTTTGCTTCTCAATTCAGTTTCATTTGTTATATTGTGAAAGCATAAAGAATGGGCCATTGGTTAATTCATTTAGTGTAGTGAAGGTATACAAATTCAAGCTAAATTTGGCTAATTTCTTCTACAGGCTGGAAGATAAAACTCCTTTTACCTCCCACAGTTAGGTTAGTAGTGCATGACCAGACTCCTCTTTAGAGGTCACCTGACTTAATTGTGGCTCTGAAGCAGCCAAACCATCTGAGTCCCCACATTCCTGTTTCTACCCCTGTGCGTTATCAGCACAGAATGATTAAATAATTATTGTTGGTCATGTCATTTTTCCACATGAAAAATGTTCACAACAAATACAAGAGTTAAAATCCTTCTAGATAGGAATGTTTATTAATGGACAAGACCGGGCTTATTGCTGAGTCTTGATTTGAATCTATAGCTTAGCTAGGAAGAGAGACTCCCAAAAATGCTCCAGCAAGGATGTTAACCCTACATGGGCATGATGGCTACTCCTGTCTTTTTTTGATTATTTTGCCCCAAACCTAGGATTCCACACTGCTTAAATTGTGAAATAGGAAAGTACGCAAGGGGCCTGGTGCCTCTGTGGGAGTAAATACAGTATTCATAGGGAATGTCCAGCTACCTGCTCTTTTTTATGTTTTATTTTTTATTTTTTGACAGATGATGTTTATCACTCTTGTAGCTCTCTGCTGCAGACATCATTGCACCTTTATTATGAACGCGCTGTGGCTTCCCAGTCACTGCTGTTCCAGAGCGAGTCTCTGAAGCAGCAGGAGTGAGATGGTTTTGCACATTACAATATTATACCACATATGATCTGTCTCAACCTGTAGCACACATATCCTCACAGAAATAACATTTAATTACGGCACTGTCCTTCCTGATATCAGACATTGTATGGCGCCTGTTAAGATCATATTGTTTGTAGTAAGATAGGGTAAAAAGTGGCTTAAAGATGAAGGAATAAAATCACATACCTTGATAAACCCCTTAGATGCCATTTAGGCTGGGGAGTGCTTCGATTTTGTTTCCTCTCTTTACTCCCACAATAAAAATGCAAACAATAATTTGACAGACACACACTGTCAGACACTGTAACCCTATCTAATCCCCTCACTGCACATCTTAATCCCTGATGGACTTCTCTCAGATATATGGGCTGTGAGGTTAGGGAGTTTTCTGAATGTGACACTTTTCGCAGAGTCTTCCAGTGACGGATGCAGTGACCTTATCACACAGACAGCTCTATCCAGTTTGACAGTCCGGCCATCTGGCTTATATCGATCATAATTGATTTAAAGAAACCAGCCCTCAAAAGTTGGTCATTTAAAACCCTAAGGCTAACTTGGCCTACATTTAATTTGAAGTTTTAAACCTTTATTCTTGAAACTTGTTTTGAATTGATCTGTAAAATTAATCCTAGTTTCTTGTCTGTGTGAGGTTTTGGGGTAAAAAAACAACTCATGGCTTGCCTTCAAAATGTCAACTTTTATGAGGACTATTTTATACTCTAATGACCATATACGAATGTGTACTCATAGTTTGAACTTAAGTCTCTTGTTAGAATTTGCAGGAGTTGAAAACTTAGGTGTACTGGAGCGCCTGGGTGGCTCAGTCGTTAAGCGTCTGCCTTCTGCTCGGGTCATGGTCCCAGGGTCTTGGGATCGAGCTGCGTGTTGGGCTCCCTGCTCCGTGGGAAGCCTGCTTCTCCCTCTCCCACTCCCCCTGCTTGTGTTCCCTCTTTTGCTGTGTCTCTCTCTGTCAAATAAATAAAATCTAAAAAAAAAAAAAAGGAAACTTAGGTGTACTGACTATTAGTCCTGGCCTCCTTATTTTCCAGCTTTCTAGATTTGAGCGCATTACTCCACCTCTCAGAGTCTCTAGACTCTTACCGGGTGATGATAGTAGGTGTTTCATCGCACGGCTGTGAGAATTAAGTGAAGTGGTATACATCAAGTGCTTAACATGCTGCCTAGCACATTGTGTGGAGAAATAAAGATTGATTTTACTACTGGCTACTGTTACTGATTACCAACTGCTGCTGATACTGCTTGCTCTCTTGAATCTTCGTCTCATGGCTCCCTAACACCTGCTCTCACCTTGTTCTCCAGTTTCACTGACACAGCGGCTCTCTTTTACCTGCTGCTTCATTTATCCACCTGTTCAGTGTTGGAATCACTTGGAGTATGACGAGTGGGCTTTATCTTACTTGACTTTATGTTCTTTGAGGATGATCTCATGCACAGCCAGGATTTCCACGCTCACTTGTTTGCTGATGGCTTCTGTATGGTTATCTCCAACCCAGATCTCTCTTCTGGGCTTCTGAAGGCGCTTCTCCTGCTCCATGGCAGATTAGGGGACCCAGTGCCAGACGGGCAGGTAAACATCAGTTGGGAAATGAATACCGTTGATTCGGAGCCAGCTTTTATTGGTTAATTGATAAGAATATGTGGAAATCCAACATTTAATTAAAATGTAGGTGTTTTATACTTTCTGTTTTTTAAAACTTGATATTGGCATGTCACACTGTAATACAAATACATTTTGGTCAAGTGTTCCCTTTCTGCAACTTCTGGTTAAAATGATGCCTCTAGAATTATTTGTTTTGGAAAATCTAGTTTTCTGAATTGCTGAGATTGTACCCAGCTCAGCACTAAATGGTTTCTTTAAGATGGACATCTTTCCAGATTTATTTTATGCTCTGATTTAATTTGATGATCAACAGTGATATATACAGTACTAACTTGCATGGTGCCTTGTTAGGCTATCTGCTCTTTTTTTTACATTTTATGTTTTATTTTTTGATAGATGATGCTTATCACCCTTGTAGCTCTCTGCTGCGGACATCACTGCACCTTTATTATGAGACTACTGTGGCTTTCCAGTCATTTTAATAAGGTACTAACTTGTTTTGTTAAAATGGGGTTTATTAACCAATCATTCCTTAATGCCTTAGCCATTTTTTTTTTTAATTGTGAGGTGTATACTACATGAAGACGAGTGTATAAAATGTGCGTTACGGTTTAAAGAACAATATTGAAGGAACAACTAAGTACCCAGCTTCCAGATTAAGAAAACAGTATCATTTTCTTAGAAGCCCCCCATGTGCTCCTCCTCTGTTGTTTCCTTCTCCCTCGGCCTCAGGGATAAGCCCATAATGTTTCCTTGCTCTTCCTTACAGGTTAACCACCACCTTGTTATTTTGCATAAAATAATTTGTTGTTTTGAAAAATTGAGTGACTTAGATATAAACCTAGCTGTGTAAGAGAAGGGCAGTGTTGTCACTGTAGTCTCCCTAATTAGAGACTGAACTGAACCTCTGGGTCATGGCTGGGCTTCCTTATCCCTGGGAGTTTACAAAACCCCTTCTGGGAATGGTGGGCAAGGTCACGAACGAGTCCTGGGAAGCTTCGGGCTTACTGTAATCAGAACAGGGCTGTTGTGTGGATCATGTGTTAGATGCCTGGCAGAAATATGGAAAGGGGATGAACGCTTCTCTGTTTTCTGTTTCAGCATTCCCCGCACCAACCCCAGCTTTCCAAAGTAGACCACAGTAGCCATTGCAGGGTAAAAGGAATGTCCTCAGTGGATAAAGGCATCAAAGTGGGATTGGGAGTTGGTGTTGGGGGGCAGTAGAGACTATCAGCTTGTGGTTAGGACTAGCCAAGTACATGTAAGAGTCTGGGTCAGGCTCACCTGAGCATTTTGTGTTCAGGTGAAAAGATGGTTTAAAGCAGAGTTGTTGAGGGGGTGTGGTTTGTGGTAACAGTCCACACATGTCTATCTCTTGAGTCACATTGCTGAAATTTGGATCACTTCCCTCTTTAATTGTATAGCTCTCATCCTGGGATCAGTCTTCATTGTGTTCTGAGGATGACATTTGCTTCTTACTTCTGTTGGATCTCATGCTTCCTGTATCCCACATTTCCCTCTTTCTTATATTACTTTTTTGTTTTGGTGGAGCACCACCTCCAGTATCTTTTGAGTGAAGTCTGCATGGGAGATGCATTTTTTGAGATCTTATATATAAAAATTTCTCATTCTACCCTCAGTTTTAGAATGATAGGTTGGAGAATTCTTGGTTGAAAATCACTTTCGTCAGTAATTTGAAGGTACCATGCCGTTGTCTTGCTTCCAGTATTGTTAAGAAGTTAAAAAGCCATTCTGCTTCCTACTTCTTTGATGTGATCTTGTAGTTTTTCTTTGCTCTTTGTGAGAATTTCTCTTTTCCCCATTGTTTTGAAGTTTCACAATGATATGCCTAGGTGGAGATCAGTTTTCTTCCATTGTGCTGGGTGCTCAGTGGGTCCTTTTTAACCGAGAAACTGATTTCTTTCAGTTCTGAGTTTTCCAGAATAATTTATGATATTGTCCCCTTCATTTTTTCTGTCTGTCCTTTCTGGGATTCCTCTCATTTGGAGGTTGTACCTCCTGGACTGGCCCTCTATTCCTTTTCTTTTCTTTTGCATTTCTTTGACGTTTTTGCTCTACTTTCTAGGAGACTTCTTTAACTTCATCCTCCAACTCTTTGTTTTTTTATTATCATTTTGTTAATTTTTAAGAGTTATTTTTTCCTTCTTTTCCTTTTCATAGCACCCTGTTCTTGTTTTAATAGATGCAATATTTTTACCATATCTCTGAAAATTGTAATGAGGTTTTTTTTTTTTTTTTGAATTTCCTTCTCTTTTTATGTAGTCTTTGTTTTCCCTGTGCTGCTTTTATTTGCCTTATGATTGTTTTGATTTCTAACTTCTCTGTTGAAGTCTTTCTGTAGATGACCATTAATCTTACATATGTGCTTACAGTACAAGCCAGCAGGCTAAGGTAAAATGTTGGCTGAAAGTGCTGAGCCTGTGGGTGGTACATGTTAACTTGGAGTGTCACTGAGGGGTGATCTGCTTGAGCTCTTTTTTGGGTCACCTTTCATGGTTAGTATCTTTAGAGAACTCCTCCTGGATTGATGAGATTTCCTAGAGAAGATTTCTTCAATTCCTTACTTGACTTTTAGTTGTTGCTTTTCTTCCTTTTCCTCTTCTCTCATTTTCTGTCCAGTTTGCTCTGGGCTAGAGAATTGGGGAAAAATCTTGATTAGGATTGTTTGAAATGAGAACAGTTAGATTCTGCGTAACAGCCTAAGGGACTGGACTGTGCATAAAAATGCTTTAAATGTGTGGATTTTTTGGCATCTGTTTCGGTGACCCAGAAACATGTTTTTATTTATTTTGTATTCTTGGGTGTATTTTGGAAACCTGATGTATTCATGTAACAGAATTCTAAATAGATGAAGTATTAATGCAGATTGTTCTGGAGCAATTTTTTTTCATAGCCATTTCAGTTGATCCAGTACGTGTACTTATCTAGTTGATTATAAAATGATTTATTCATTAATTTGTTCTCTAATCTTACCAGTTATTGAAGGAAAAATACTGATCCATAATGATCATAATCTTCCTTTTATTTTTTTTGAAGTAGAGCAGTTGTTTTAACTTCTTACCATTATTGTAGGAAATCCACAAGCTCTCAAAAGCAATGGGAGACTGAGAAATATTTCTTACTTTTGATGTTTTCCAAGGTTCATATCATGAGTTCCTGTTGATTTACAGACATTCTGAAATTTAAAGTATTCTGCAGCCGTTTTAGCTTCTTCTTATTCTTGCTTGTTGTTTTGACTTCCCTTATCAGAGGTGTTTCTTTTATAACTTTTTTATTACAGTTGAAATTCTAGTGATAGACAAACCTTTAACAAAAATTCCATTTATCCATAAGCTCACTGTCATTTGGTTATTCTGATTAAACATATCAATGTTATAATTAGGCTTTATTTAGTCACTGCCATTAAAACAAACCTATGAGGTGAAAATTCAGTGTACACAAGGATCATTAATTGAGGATTGCTTCTTCAGAGAGTTTAAACATTAATTGTTTTAATTAAAATTTTTTACAAAATGTTTTCATAAGATGATTTATTTTTAATAGCACTTCTGACACAGTTAAAACATGATCACATATACAAAGTGTGGATTCACGTACACTTTTATAACTACATATTTTATGTAAGCAAACCGCTTCTGTTTCTTAACAAATGAAAGGGACTTTTGTTAGAATCAGCTCCAGCTTCTGATTTTCTGAATGACCTTGAGGACATTGTTTACTTGTTCTATATAACACACTTTTCCTGGCTATAGAACTAAGATGAAGATGTTAATCCTGATCCTACCAAATCATTGCAGTATTGTAGGGATTAATGAACTCATGTTTGTAAAATATTTTGTTCTTCGTAAAATTGGAATTACCTAAATAGATGATATTATCATTAATATTATGTATTATGTTCAGCACAGTGGACTAGATAGTAATGCCATTGTATCACCTAATGTTTTAGATGTCTTTTAATTAAAATTACATGGAGATACTGGTATGCTTTCTGCAATCTTGTCTTTCCCTGCAAATAGTAAGTGAATATTAACATGAAACATTTAAATCATACATATTTACAAGGTTCTTAAGAATTTATCAGCTCCAGGGCGCCTGGGTGGCTCAGTCAGTTAAGCATCTATCTGCCTTCGCGAAGCTCAGGTCATGATCCCAGAGTCCTGGGATTGAGTCCTGCATTGGACTCCATGCTCCACAGGGAGCCTGCTTCTCCCTCTGCCTCTCTCTCTCTCTCTCTCTTTCTCCCCCTCCCTGTCTCTCATGAATAAATAAAATCTTTTTAAAAAAAGAATTTATCAGCTCCAGAGAAAAAGAGGGAGTAAAAAAATATTCATTAAGACTCAGGAACTCCAGCAATCATATTTGGAAGAATTGGGTTATCTGTTTTATGGTATTCATAATATTTCATAATATTCATTTTCAGCCAGTGATGATTGAGTCTTGTCAAACATAGTATACAGCAGAGAACAATCAACGAGTGAAATTGAGGAAAAACAACTACATTTACAATAGCATTGAAAAGAGTGAAATCAGGGTGCCTGGGAGCTCAGTTGATTAAACGGCTGCCTTCGGCTCAGGTCATGATTTCCAGGTCCTGGGATTGAACCCCATATTGGGCTTCCTGCTCAGCAGGGAGGCTGCTTCTCTCTCTCTCTCTCTGCCCCTCCCCATCACTCATTTTCTCTCTCTCTCAAATGAATAAATAAAATCTTTAAAAAAAAAAGTGAAATCTTGAGAATAAAAATGAAGTGCAAGACTGGTACATTGAAAATTACAAAACATTGTTAAAAGAAATCAAAGAAGATCGAAATGTTTATAGATTGGAAGACTTAATATTATTAGGTGGCATTATTCCCCAAATTGATCTTAAACCAATTCGTATAAAAATCCCCACTGAATCTTTGCATTGATGTTGCTACAGAATTCAACCAGCTGATCCTAAAATCACATAGAAATACAAGGGATCCAAAATAACCAAACAATATTGCAAAAGAAAGTCAAAGCTGGAGGATTCATACTTCTCACTTTGAACACTCCAGAGCTGTAGTCATCAAGACAGTATGGTACTGGCATGAAGGAAGGTGTCTAGATCAAGGGAATAGAATTCAAAGTCTAGAAATAAGCCCTTACATTTATACTCATTTGATTTTGAACCAAAGTGCCAGGACAATTAAATTGAGAAAAAACTAGTGTTTGTAGCCACTTGTGCTGGGACAACTGGATATGCATGTGAAGAGAATGTCTGGGCCCCACCTCGCACTTGCACAGAATTTAAAGTTTTTTTTTATAGCTAAACCTGTAAAATTCTTGGAAGGAAACATAGGAGTCAGTTTTGAGACCTTGGGTTAGATAATAGTTCCTTAGATATTATGCTTTTGAGACCTTGGATTAGATAATAGTTTCTTAGGTATTATGCTAAAAGCACAGTTTATTCAGTCACTGAATATTTATTGAGTACTTTTTATATGCCTTGCATAACAGTATAAATAAATATAAAAAAGGCAAAGTTTCAAGTGGTGATACACTAGATTTTGGGGGGATTTTTTAAAATATGATAAGTCTCTTTGGCTATTAGAGTAATTTTCCTTAAAATATACAGATTGTATATACTTGAAAATAAGTAGAAATTTTCCTTTTTTCTTAACTTCCTATGCATTGTTTTTAAGTATAACCTGTTCTCTCTCTTTTGCTTTACTAACTAAACCTTTTTGATTTTTACTGATTGCTCTAGGGTTTACAATACACATATTTATTGTCTGTCTTTAAATAATAATCTCTTCCTTCATGTGAAAGATAAGACACTAAAGGAGTATAGTTTCATTTCCCCTTCTTGCCTTTTGTGCTGTTATCATCTCTTATCTTGATTATATGTTACAGGCGTTACAGCAGTTTGTGTTTTTGCTTTAACTCTCAATTTTTCTTTTAAAGAAATTAAAAAATGTGAAAAAAATTGATTTTTGTTCATCCATGTTTTACCACTTAGGATGCTTTTTATTCCTTTCTGTAGGTATAGGTTTGCATCTTGTAACATTGTCCTTTTGCCTGAAGACCCTTTTTAAATTTTTCTGGCAGCTCAGGTCTTTTGAAAACAAATTCTCTAAGCATTTCTTTGTTTGCAAACCAGTTTTGGTTCTATTTTTAAATGACATTTTCAGTGGATATAGAATTCCAATGTGACGGTTTTATTTTTTCCTGTAAGAAAAGAAGTACTTCCATTGTCTTCTGACTTGTATGGTTGCTGGTGAAAAGTCAATAATAACTCTTACCTATTCCCTGTGTATAATTTATCTTGTTTTTCCCTTCTGGCTGCTTGTAAGCATTTCTGTTTGTCACTTGTCTTTAAGGAATTTCATTATGATGTGACTTGGTGTGTTGTCTTGGTTTTTATTCTGTTTGGGGTTTATCAGCCTTTGGGATATATGGGCTTATATTTTTAACTAATTTGCTAAAATTTAAGTGTTATATTTTCATATCATTCTCCTTCTTCCAGAGCTCCAATGACATGTATAGTATATTTGATTTCTCTGTTTACCCAGATTATTTCTTTCAGGCTTGTTTCTCTCCATGCTTCAGTGTGTTCACTTTCTATTGCCCTGCCTTCAATCTCACTGATCTTTTCTTCTCCTGTGTTTATGTACTTGTAAGCACATCCAGTGACTTTTTTATTTCATTTCATTTTTCAACTCTAGATGTTTTCCCCCTATATTTTCATCTATATTCATTATGTTTCTTGTTTTTCTTTAAGTCCTCAAATATATTTATGCATTCATTTGAAGTCCTTGTCTATTAATTCCATCATCTGTCATTGCTGCATCTGTTTATATTGTCTGATTTTTCTCCTGATTAAGAGTTGCATTTTCTTTAAAAAAAAGTAGGTCTTTTTATTCTGGCAGCAAGTTACATTACATGTCTATAACCTTTATTTTGTCAAGTTTGTCTTTTGTGTCCTGTTGGTGGGCAAACTTTACTTGTTTACTTGGGTGAGTCTTTACTATGGCATTTGTTTAGCTTAATTATTTTATTTTTTAAGTAGGCTTCATGCCCAGCGTGGAGCCCAACTTGGGTCTTGAACTCATGATCCTGAGATCAAGACCTGAGCTGAGATCAAGAGTCAGATGCTTAACTGACTGAGCCACCCAAGTGCACCTGTTTACCTTAACTCTAATGAACGGTCTTTGGGTCTCTGGTGAGTGCCCCAGGTGTTGAAGGAGGTTCCTTTGGGGCTCTGATATCTTCTAGCTGGGCACACTCCAGTCACCCTTCTTGATTTTTGCCTTGTTTCTTAGGAATCTCACCCTATACATATATGGCTTTGTATTCAGACAGAGAGCCAAGGAGACTCATTTGTAGCTTTCTGGACTTTTCCATAGAACTCCTCCTTTTTAATATTCTGCCCCATCAACTCCTCTCATCCCTGTGTTCTCAGCAGAGCTGATCTGTCTCCAAGTCACTTCCCCTAGACTGCACCCTTCTCTTACCATGAGACTCTCCACTTGATGTCACAAGGCAGGCTTACACAGGACAGGTATTCTCTGCCATTGGCCCTGTGTAGGATTTCTGTAAGAAAAGGAAAAAAGCACAGAGAGCCCTGGAATACACATAGAAAATGAGCGTTTAGAGGCTAAATTTTAGAGAAAAGAATGAGTTAGATCAGTGGTTCTCAACTCAGGCTACATGTGAGGATCAGGACCTCTGGCACGAGTGGGCCCATAGTTTTCAAAGCTCCCCATGTGACTTTGAAGTACAGCTGTGGCTGAGAAGAACTGCTGCTGCAGAGCTGACCAGGGGCTCAGTTATGGTCTTGTTCCCCTAGGTTCTCTTAAGAGACAGCCAGTGCTTGGACCTGTTTTGTTGTTTTTTTTTAGCGGCAGCTTAGTTCACCTTTGCAAACCACTTTGTGCTGCTAGTCACCAGGGGAAGGGAAGAGCAGGGCACAAAGTGATGAGAAAGCCAGTGTCTCTCAGGCGGTTTGAGATTTCATAGGGAAGCAGTGCTGAATACTCAAATTGTAACTGATACGCTCAAAAAATTCTGTTGTCAGAAGAGGTGTCACTGATAATATCTTGGCTGCTCAAAGTTCAAAGTTTTCCCTTTGCTGGCACGGCAGTGTTTGATTATGTCATGTGACAGTATTTCAGTTGGCTGTGGATACTCAGATTTTTGTTTTTATTTTTTTCCTTTAAAGATTTATTTATTTACTTTAGAGAGAAGAGAGTACATGCGAGAGGGAAGAGGGGCAGAGAGAGAGGGAGAAAGAGAATCCCAAGCCGACTCAGTGCTGAGCACAGAGCCCAACATGGGGCTAGATCCCTTGACCCCAAGATCATAACCCGACCTGAAACCAAGTCGGATGCTTAACCAGCTGAGCCATCCAGGCACCCCTCAGATTTGGCTTCTAAGAAGGAAGACATGGCAGATGGAGGATTACATGAAGAATTGAAGGATAATGAGAGGCTAGCTTTGGGGAAGGAATGTCTTTATTTTTCTTTTCCAACATTCTTTTCAGGTATTCTGGTGCATGTTAATCACTTTTAGCAGTACACACATTAAGTGTCACTGGTGTTAAAAGGGAGATGTGTAACATACTACATTTATTTTTAGGCACATTTCCCATGCATGGTAAGCATTGCACCATGGTAAATGTACCACTTTTTTCACTTATTTAGTACACATTTATTTAGCATGTACTATGTGCCAGTTAAATTCTAGATGCTTGGGAGACATCAGTGAACCAAATGGGCAAAAACTCCTACCCTTTTTGAGCTTTTACTTCGTGGCAGCATTCAGAGGGGACAAAGACTAAATAGTAAACATAACAAAGATATTACACAGTATGGCATAAGGCAAGGAATGCTGTGAGGAAAGAAAAGAGCAGGGGATAAGTGATGGGGTGAGTGGCCTGGAGTTTTCAGGGTAGTGGTTGAGGAGTGCATCATGAGCATGGTGATATTGAGCAAAGACTTGAGAGGAGTGAGGGTGTGTGCAATGCAGTTTCTCAGGGAAGTGTTCTGGTGAGTGCAAATGTTGGCAGAGCAATGTTCAGCAGGTTCCCAGGAGTACCTGGCAGTCTGTGGGCTGCAGACAACTGTGAAGAAAACTCAGCTGGAGAGATAACAGGGGCTTGGCCATCAGTGCCTGTGTAAGGATTTTGGTTTTACTTTGCATCAGATAGGAAGCCATCAAAACAAGATGTAACGGGACTAACAGGAAAGGGCCACGGTGGCTGCTGTGTTCAGGAGATCCATGCTGAGGCTGAAAGCTGGGGCCCAGGGCCAGGGCTAGTGCAGTAATCCAGGCAGAAGAGGGGGTGGGGCCAGGACCACAGGGACGTCTCTGAGGGTAGAGCCCACTGGCTTCTGTGATGGACTCCTGATCTGAAAAGAGGAGTAGAGAGTGACTCCACGCTGCACTCATTTCTACCGAAGTCCACCATAGGCAGCTCTGTTAATTTAATACAGTGATTGCAAATTTTATTTCTTTCGCTTTTTGGGCATTTATAACATAATTTACTATATTCTGAAAATCATACTATATTTAGATTATTCTTCTCATTTGCAGAGTGGTAATATCTTTACCTATTCATATGTTCAAGATTTCACATTTGATTTCAGGGATAAAGATTTTAAATAAAACTGTAGTTCAAAAGTAATTTCAGTTCCTCGGACTTAAATTATTTAAAATTCAGTAAGTAGATTATTTGGGTCATTTTACTTCGCTTAGTGCTTTACATTAAAATTTTCCTGTTTAATGATCACTTAACTAATAAGTAAAATTTGCTAATCAAATTGTCAGACTTGTTAAATGGCTTGTTGAAATGTTTATTTAACAGTTATTCCTGACTTTTTAACATGGTGGAATGCCTTCTAATCCAGTTTTTTCCTGGTAATTGTGATACGTGGCAGTAGTTAACAATTATTTTTAAAAATTCTTTATTATAAAAATGAGCTCTTTGTAGACAATTAGTAAAACATAAGAAGTTTAAAGAAGCAAAAAACAGAAAAAAAATCAGCCATAATTTTACCCTCCCAAGACAACTACTCTTAATGGTATTATTTCCTTTCAGTCTTTATTTCCGTGCTTATTTGTATGAATAGTTGACATTTGGGGTAAATAAAATTTTGTTATCTCCCCCACCCCAACCCCCCACTTGAGATCACAGTAAAAGCTTTTCTTCTTGCTTTGTTAGAAATGCATCCTGTCATCCTACGAGCTGAGTGATGTAATGAGATTTAATGTTTACCTATTAGAAATTTTGGTTATCTTCACCTCTAAAAAATTATTTATAGCTTTGCATTAAAATAATGGTGCATAAAAATCTTCCTGGTATTTTGGATTATTTTCTTAGAGTACATTCCCAGAAGTTAAGTGACTTGTTTGGAGAGTAGAAACATTTTGATGGTCTTTATACATATTATGGTGTTGCTTTCCAATAATTATGCTAATAAAAATAATAGTAGTTAACATGACTGAGTTCTTAGTTGTGCCAGGCACTGCTCTTAGTGCTTTTGATGTTTCATCTTGCTAAATCTTCCCAACAGCTCTATATGGTGGGGCATGTGCTTTATTCCTGCTTTACTGCTAGAAAAACTGAGCCCAGAAGAATGATAAAGGCAGACCCAGGATTCGCGTGGTCTGTCTCCTTCTGCATCTGCTCAGCTGTGTTGCTTTGCAGGGCATGCAAGTACCCTATCAGTTCAATCCTAGGTAGCTACTATTGTAAAGTTCCCATTTAAAAATCTCATAATTTTACTAAGACATGGATTCTTGTTTGGGTTTACTTGTCTTTGAATATTAATGAAAAGTTATTTAAGTACATATTAGCCCTTTGTATTTCTTATTTTGGGCATTGTCTTTTCATGTTCTGAAATTGTTATTAACTTGCTGTGAACTCTTTATACATTAAGGAAATTAGCTATATTGTGTCAAAAATTTTTTTTTTTAAAGGAAACATTTTTTTTTTTTTTAAGATTTTATTTATTTATTTGACAGAGAGAGACACAGAGGGAACACAAGCAGGGGGAGTGGGAGAGGGAGAAGCAGGCTCCCCACTGAGCAGGGAGCCACATGCGGGGCTCGATCCCAGGACCCTGGGATCATGACCTGAGCCGAAGCCAGACGCCCAACCATCTGAGCCACCCAGGCGCCCCTATATTGTGTCAAATTTGTTACAGATATTTTGTCTAGGTTTGTGGTTTGCTTTTTATTCTAAGCTGGCTTTGATTGCAGATTTTGAGTTTGGTAGAAAATATGGTCAAAGTAGATTAATTTGTTTCCTTTATGATTTCTTCTGTTGCTTTGAAATGTAGAAACATCATCCAGAAAGTTGATATTTATATCTGCACCTTCCCTTAATTATGAGATTTTTGTTTGGAATTGTGTTAAACTTATAAATCAATTTGGGAATAACTGACATTTAAAAAAATAGTCTTTCCCATACACAGCAAATCTCTTTATTCCAATCTTTGTCACTTTTAGTGTCTCTTAATGAAGACTTAAGAGTCATGTGGCTAAAAGAGTTATGGCAAACAATATAAAGAAAATATTAGTATTTTAGAAATGAAAAGGAAGAAGCAGGACAAGAGAGGTTATCTGTTTCAGAGGAAATGTCTACAGACTCACTGTCTGATGGAGTTTGTATGTTTTTACTCTAATTTCCAAGAACAATATTTTTTTTTCTGTGAGAGATTTCTAATAGACATTTCTGCATCTCATAAATTGAATATGGTGCATAATTTTCTGTTGTGTCTTGGGTTTGTTTTTATGTGTTTATGTATTCTGTTAATGAAACAAGGGAAAATATGTAGTTAAAACTTACAAATATATTTGTTGGAAATTTACATACCCATCAGAGTAGCTTTAGTTTCCCTTTCCTAAGAAATGCACGTGGCTTAAACAAGGGAGAGGTTTATTTCTCAAATTTTGAGAGGTAGGTGGTCCAGGGCTGATGTGGTGAGTCCATCATCACTCGGACTCAGTTTCCATGGGACTCACTGCTTTACCTTCCACAGTGTGCCTCTTAAGTGGTTCTAGGTGGGTGCTGTTGTTCAGCTCTCGTGTGTCTCCGCACACAGGAGGGAGGGGAGCTGAGGGACATAGGACAAATAACATATGCTCAGCTTTGTTTGAAGGTTTCTGAAAGTTGCTTCGCAGTACTGAACACTGCATCTTGTTGGCCAGAACTGTAGGCCCATGGGACAGGATAAAATATCTTGTGCCCAGCTGAAAATCAGGAGTTGTATTACTAAAGAGAAATGGGAGAATGGATACTGAACTAGTTAATTAGCTATCTCTGCTCCACCTCATTTTTATTTATTTAAGTTTATATCTGTCTCTGTCTCTCTCTCTCTAGCATTTATTTTATGTATAATTAAAGGAAAGGCAACATTTCTAATATTAATTAGAAAAATAATTCCTTATGCTATTTCACCCCTGAGTGCAAAGTTTTTATGATGAGACATTATTGGGCTTGGAAGGTGCCTTTGGCACTGTTTAACCTTGACGTCACCCAGTGTATTCTGTGGGCAGAGGGGGTGGGTGAGAGAAGGGAGAGGCTGAACTTGTTTGGGAGGAGACCAGACCTGGAGGTGCAGTGACTTCTCATTCTGCTCTGTTATGAAAGTGAGCATGTCTTGGACTGAGAGTTGTCTCTTACCCTCTTGGGACCATCCTGAGAAATAGTCCCATAGGAGGAAAGACTTTTGTATTTTAGGAAAAGAACATTCTTTATTGTGTCTAAATTGATTTTATAAAGAGAGTATCTCTGGCAAGATTCTTGAGGGCAAATATTGCATCCTTATGAATTGCTTGTCACAGATCCATGTACAGAAGGCCCTTAATAATGTTTCTAAGGGCAGCAATATGATAATGGCAGGACTGAAACTATATTTAACTCATAGTTTCAACTCTACTTGTAACTTCATGAATGATTACATTTAAAAATACGTACTGTGTAGTTAAATCCTAGGTAATTTATGCTCAGAATTGTGTTTTTGATAAAATTGTGTCCTCTATAACATAGAATGTATTCTTAAAATGCTCAGATTTTTCTTGACTTCCAAGACCTAGAACTGAAACAACAGGTAACTTTCTTGTTTTCATATTTGAGTGTTATTTCAGATTGTGTAAGGGTTTAGCCAAAGAAAAACATTGATGTAAATTTTGCTTTACGTTTTGCACTGTTTTTCAACTCACTTGACTTTATAAATCTCTTGATTTTCCAATTACAAGTTATAGTTGGCCCTAAAACAACATGGGTTTGAACTGCTGGGTCCACTTATATGTGAGTTTTTTTTGATAGAATACAGTACTATAAATGTATTTTCTCTTCGTCTTTATGGTTTTCTTTCTTTTTTTTTTTTTTAAAGATTTTATTTATTTATTTGAGAGAGAAAGAATGAGAGATAAAGAGCATGAGAGGGAGGAGGAGGAGAGGGAGAAGCAGACTCCCTGCTGAGCAAGGAGCCCGATGTGGGACTCGATCCCGGGACTCCAGGATCATGACCTGAGCCGAAGGCAGACGCTTAACCATCTGAGCCACTCAGGCGCCCTCTTTATGGTTTTCTTAAAAACACTTTTTTTTCTCTAGCTTACTTTATTGTGGGAATACAGTATGTAATACATATACAAAATATGTGTTAACCAACTGTTTATGTTATCGGTAAGGCTTCTGGTCAAGTTTTGGGGGAGTCAGATGGTATACTTGGATTTTTTACTATGTGGGGATTGACAGCCCAACCCCTGCATTGTTCAAGGATCGACTGTACTTGAAATTACAAATGCATCAGTATTATAGTCTCAGAGATGTAAATCACCTTATTTTGATCAATTTTTGAAGATTGAAACAAAGCTAATGAAAAATAGTCTTCACCATGTATGAGATTTAGCTGAAATTTTTCATTTTTGATCTTTAAAAATGTTCATGTAGTATAATTTGAAGGGCTTTCTGCACATGTAATTATTTCATTATTAATTGTTATTTTATACTTAGATGAGAACTAAAGTATTAAGTCTTTAATGCAAAAACTTGAAAAAGTGCAAGAAAATTTTAGAACTCCTTTGTTCTTTTAACTCGAAGATATTTTCTTGTTTTGGTCCACTTTCAAAATAGGCACACACATTTATTTATATACCTATATAATGTATATTATATAATATTATGCAGGTTGTACATACGTATTTTTTACGTATTATGTAATATGTAATATATGCATACTGCATATACCGTACGTTATGTATTATACACATGTCCTATGTTTATATATAATATGTAATATATGCATACTGCATATACCGTACGTTATGTATTATACACGTCCTATGTTTATATATAATATGTAATATATGCATACTGCATATACCGTACGTTAGGTATTATACACGTCCTATGTTTATATATAATATGTAATATATGCATACTGCATATACCGTACGTTATGTATTATACACGTCCTATGTTTATATATAATATGTAATATATGCATACTGCATATACTGTACGTTATGTATTATACACATGTCCTATGTTTAAACACACATGCATCTGTATGTGGTATATCACAGATGCACGCACACACGCACGTAACCTTTGAGTGGAAGCTGCCTATGTCACACCGTCCTGCTCGATGACATGTGTTTTATATTCTTTTAACACAAAATTTTTGTATTTTGAATTTATTTTCCATAGGCTAATACTTGAGCACAATAAGCAATTTTTAAGTATCTTACTTTAAAAGGCTGTTTTATACTTTCAGAAATAAATAGTTGTCAGACCTTTTATGAAAATACTCTGATTTCTAAATGCAGTATTTTTAGAGCTTCCATGACCTCTTAAGGAATTCATTTTCTAGTGTACTACTAACCAATACTTTTGCAAAGTGTTCTAAAAATATATTAATTAGGGTGTAATAGCCTTTCAAATGAGTTATTATGGGTTTGTATAAACTATAATTTGAAAAAGTTCATGAAGTCTAGTGAAGAACTATGGTTATTGTCTGACAATTAACAATTTGAAATATATCCAGTTTTACACATTTTTACTTTAAAAGAAATTGATACAAAAATCAGTCAAAGAAAAGTACTTTCTTAGGAATTCATTAACTGTAATAGACTTCTTTACCCATAATTTGGGGACATGGAAAAGCAGTCACTGAAAGAGCTCTGAAGTGCCCTGTTGGGTCACCTCCGCCTGCTAGTAGCTCTCTGATGTTGACAACCAGGGGATTTTTGGTTGCGGGGAGGAGTATGCTTGCCTGTGCTTAGGTTATCTCAGAGGATTAGGGTTACAAGCAAGCAGCCCTGATTTTCCTCTGTGACCTGTATTGTATACATCATTTCTAAGTGAATGAAAAGTCTTAGTGAGCCTACTAAAATTTTGAGTCTGAACCATTTCTGGAAGAAGCTTACCCCCAAGCCTCTGAATAAATAGCAGCAATTGCTCTGGTAGTTAAGTCAGGAAACTAGGTCTCCAGGTCTGTTGTAGGAGTGCCCGATATTAAAGTCACATTCAACATTGCATGAAACTTTGCTTATGCCCAATTTACTCTTGGAATTGTAGAGCACCAATGTTTTTAATCTATTGTTATGTGGGCCTCTTATCCTCTTAATTATTTTAGCTTATTTTTGTTTGATTTACTGCATCTCCTCTTGAGTTGAACCTGTGCGGATTCTTTACAGCATCAGAGGTAGAAATGCATCATGGTTCCTTAGAGGAGGAAGTCAAGTAATGGTCCTGTGTTTCAAATACTCTTCCTGATGAGACTCATCACTTTTGCATGCTTTAGACAGGAACTTATTGAGCCTGTTTCATTAGGAAAATAGCCCATGACCACTTAGGGAGTCACGAATATGTCACCTTTCATGACTCATAGCTCAGGGCCCGTTATCCCTGGAGTAGGTTGTGTTATTATCTTGAGTTTGTAATCTGTACGTTGTCGTGTTGATATCCACCACTCTTCTCACAAGGCTCTCAGCTTTTTTATGTTACATGGTCTATTAGCTTTGAATTTTACCACCACCAAGGGCTTTCTTTTCTTAGCACATCTGGAGAATTCCTTGTGCATTTCTTTTCCTAGGTCATCATTAAATAAGACCATTTTCCTGGCACCTGACACTATAGCTGAAATTGCTCTTTCCAGAAAACAAACTCCCTGTTATTATGCTACCTTGAGCCAGGGACTAAATGTTTTTTCTTAGTCTAAAGGTAATTCATTTTGTATTTTGTTTTTTGGTTCATTTTTTGTGCCCTTTCTTTTTATTGGTGGAAAAGCCTACCAGGGTGTTTAAAGAACCAAATTAAGTTCTAGTTTTAGGCCATTTTTGGTCAAAACATCATTTGTCTCTCAAAGTGTTTTCATAAGATGCTATGATATTTGTGTTGATATTTATAATATATTTTTGCCTAGAAGATAGGTTCAGTTCATATAGTATACCCAGTATTTATATGAGGCAGGAAAATACATTTTTTTCCCTCGTATTTTAGGAGAATAAAACTGTCGACTCTCCAGAGCATACAGGAAGAGGGAAAGATTAGACAGGAAGGTAGGAGATAAGAAATGTGAGTGCCTGTGGAAAGAGTTTAAAAATTCGCTAAGTTCTGAAGAGGGAAAGGCTTCTTCCTGTCTTTCAGAAGGTCTGAATCCAGAGGCCAAGAAATAGGGCAAAGTAAGTGGAATAGTACTTAAGGTGCTAAGTTAAATGGAAAATACATTTCTTCTGGGGGAATAATTTATTTTGTACTTTCCTTTCTGGAAAAAAAATCAGTAGTACATATTAGGAATTCTTAAAAGTGTAAGCCTTTTATGCAGTAATTACACTTTATTGTAGGAAATAATACCAATCATAGCCAACATCTCTCTGTTGCGTGCCATGTTTCAGGCACTGTTATAAGTGTTTTACATATTTTAACTTCTCTAACTCACCATAACCCTGGGGGGGTAGTACTGTGTTCTTCCTTTGTTTTGGGGGCGGGAGGTGGGAGGCTAAGTAACTTGTGTAGTATCACAAAGCTAGTGAGTGGTGAAGCCAGAATTTTATTTTGGCTCTGTTATATCCAGAGATGTGCATAAAAAATAAGTAAAATATTTAAAAAATTGAATCTACTTATATTTCCACACATAGAAGTTACTATTAGGAGGAGATTAATTTTGTGAGGAGATTAAAAGGTATCTTGTAGAAGATACCTTCCATAATGCTAAGCCTGAAAAAAGTGTAATACTGTTTTAATAAAAGGGGTATTAATGCACATATATTGGAATACAAACATTGTATGAATCAGGAAAACACCTAACAGAATAATAATGGTATTGATTACTCTGAATGTTGGGATTATTGGTGATTTTATTTGTGTGTGTGTTTTTCTGTTTTCCAAACTTTTTTTCCATTGAGCATGTGATTCTGGGTTTGGGAAAAAAGTTATTTAAAATTACTTTAATTAGATTAAAAGTTTTATTTATAATTAGGTAAGTAAAGATAGTATATACCAAGTTATCACAATCTTTTCTGGAGCCCTCCTTGTGGGTATTACATTATGTCCTACCTGTCTTTAGCACAGTGATCTTGTAAATGACATGGCTTCAGGATTTTGACCAACAAATTCATGGTTTCCTTCTGTGTTCCTCTAGAACATCTGGATAAATGCTGTCTAGTTCCACTGATTTATCTGTGTATAGTTTGTTAAGAGTTTAAGAACATCTTGTGCTGTTTTGATAGCCATTGAATGGTTATTGCATTAGTACAGTATTTTTTTTAAGAGAGTACTCTTTTTTTTTTAAGATTTTATTAGAGTGCGTGCGCGAGCACCCACGAGTGGGGGGAGGGGCAGAGGGAGAGGGAGAAACAGACTCTGGCTGAGCAGGAAGCCCGACGAGCCATCCCAGGACCCTGACATCATGACCTGAGCCAAAGGCAGACACCTAACCAACTGAGCCACGCAGGCGCCCCTGCATTAGTATAGTATTAATAATAACAAAGCTGTGTGTACAGTCTTCCTGTATGTTATTTAACTTTGCCATGTATTGTGGTATAGACTGTACCCCTAACCCTGTCAAAGAAAACTGACTGGATCATAAGGGGATGTTTTGCCTGAATTTGGAAATTTTAGTATGAGTTTCTCACCTTGTTTCAAAAGCAGTTGAATCAAATAGCTTAGCATATACTATAGTTCTGATGTATTTGATCTGCTAAGTTTACAATTCAGTTTGGCTATGAGAATTGCTGCAAGGTTTCCTTAACAAAAACTGAAACATTAAGGATGCTCTTTGTTATCCCTGTTCAAGTGGGCATGTTGATCATTTATCTAACCAATTTACCAGCATTTAAAGAACCATTTATGTTTGGATAGCATGTCTGAAATTGCCTTTTGGCCTGTGTACTTTCTTATTTGACCTTGTGCTGCCCTAGTTGTTAGCAGATTAGTTTCTTGTTGCTACCATAATAAATTAGCGCAAATATAGCAGTTCAAACAACACTTATTTATTATTTCACGGTTCTGTAGATCAGAAGTCTGGGTACAACATGGCTCAACTACTACTTCTGCTGAGAGTCTCACAAGACCCACGTCAAGGTGCTGGCAGGGCTAGGTCCTTTTTTGGAAGCTCTGAAGACGAATCTGCTTCCAAGCTCATTCACATCGTCTGACTTCAGCTCCTTGAGTTTGTAGGGCTAAAGCCGTTTCCTTGCTGGCTTTCAGCGGGGGCTGATCTTTGCTCCTAGAGGCTGCCCACATTCCTTCTCATGTTTCCCATGTGGCTCTCTCCAGAAACATCAGCTTGAGTCCCATTCAAGGGAATCTTCTACTTCCTTTCCGCTACATCTCTCTGCTTTAAGATTAAATTAGGCTCACCCATATAATTCTGTTTTCCAAACTTTTTTTCCATTGAGCATGTGATTCTGGGTTTGGGAAAAAAGTTATTTAAAATTACTTTAATTAGATTAAAAGTTTTATTTATAATTATGTTAGTTAGGTAAGTAAAGATAGTATATACCAAGTTATCACAATCTTTTCTGGAGCCCTCCTTGTGGGTATTACATTATGTCCTACCTGTCTTTAGCACAGTGATCTTGTAAATGACATGGCTTCAGGATTTTGGCTGACAAATTCATGGTTTCCTTTATTCCACAAAATCCTTTTTGGCTTGTAAAGTAATATATTCATAGGTTTCAGGGGTTAGGGCATGACTGTTGTTCGGGTGCTGCTCTTTTTAACACAGTGAGGTTGTTCTCTTAATAAACCTGTTCCTTCTATATATTAACTATTGTGTTATTCACAGTAATGGGCACCCAGAAATTAAGAGAATCAGTCCTGACATAGGAGTTGGTAAAAACTCGTAGAGGATTTGTGATAAACACTTATGTTGGTATTTTAGGATTTTTAAAGGAAAGTAAAACTGGTAGAGATGGAAAATAAGGCTTTATATAGAAGGAAGCACTGGAGTGGGTCCTTTCAGGCTGTTTTGGGTTTTGATATTGTAAGGTTTGAGGAGTTAATAGAAGGTGGGAAGAACTTAATCACCTGAACAAATACAGTGTAGAACTGGGCTTGGTGTGCTTGTGTGGCAGCAAAGGGGCTACACTGACTTAATTAAGAAGTAGCCAGGAAGTAATATATATACATTGTAGAAGGGTTGGACAGTCATGCAATGGAATTAGGTATAATTTCCAAAATGCGAGACCACTTTGTTATGGAGTGAGAAAGTAACGTGTGGAAACTAGTGTAAAGACTAGTGTTGCAGCAATATGCAGGATGGATTGAAAGTGGGGAAGGTAGAGTTGGGACAGATGGTCAGGTGCTGCTGTCTGCTGTCTCGGGACATGGGATACCCCATCTGGACCATCATCATCAAGCACCTCACTTTGGTCATCTTAAATATCAACATCATGAGAGTTTTATGATTTTTAAAGCAGAGGGTACTTCATTAATTCCTTCATTGATGGGGCTTTTGGTTTTACTGTATACAGTAAATCAATCTCTCTTTTTGTTAAGGCTGTGATGTCAGTAAGAGTGATGAACTTTTCTCCTGTGTCAGACTTGTAATGCTTCACATACTTTTCCAATAGCTGTCTTCAGAACACAATCAGGATAGAAAGAATTGCTTTTTCTATTTGAATATGAAGAGCTGAAATTCCAAAATCTGAAGTTATTTTATCAAGATCATTCAGCATGCCAGTGTCATAAGTAGAAGCAAAATTCTGGGCTTTAATTCTGATCCAGTGCTCTCTCCTTGCAGCTATTCTTAGAGATAAGTTGAGTGAATCTTCAGACGGCACAGCTTAAACTAAGCTGAATGTATATATTTACTAGTTTTTAAGGAGATAACTTATCTGTGAGGCATACAGTAAATACTTTGGAGTTCCTTGGACGCAGGGACTTGAGCATCTTGCTGCCCCAGTGCTCATTATGGGGTTTGGCTCACAGAAGGAGCCATGAGATTCTTATTAAATCAGTGACTGATGATGGGGATCACCTGGGCTGACATTTGAAGCTGCTGCTTTCTGATTGATTCTCTTCTAAACTGCCAGAGGCCTGAGGGCCAGTCGACAACCCAGATCCAGGGGCAACCCCACCCTGGATCACTGATGTCTGGGGTCCCAGCTTGAAGGCTCAGCGCCCTTTATAAAACAGTCTTGTTTTAAAATAATTTTTTTATTCTTTCTGGGGAGATCGAGATTCACAAGTTTTCGCATCAAAAAGTGTAAATAGCCTTTTTCTAAGGAGATCTGATTAGTTTGTTAAATGCAGACTAGCATTTTAGACATGACTTCACTAAAGGTTACAGGCACTCCTTGGCTCTAAAATTTCATTTCAAAGTAAGAGGTCCCTAAGGGCTAGTTTGACTTATTTAATGATACCATACAGAACTCGGGTAATAGTTTTATAAAAACCCTCTTCAAGGCAAATTTGTAATTTAATACAAAGTGGTAAATTGGTATACCTTTAACATTTGTATCATGAGACAGGTGATGTAGATCAGGATTAAGTAAAGGGAAAAATTTTACGGTATCACATTTGAATTAGAAATGACAATATTTGTGTAGTTCTAAGAAAACTTGAAATGTGAAATCTGAAAAACAGCATATGCAATTGACCTGAATGACATAATTTTAACAAGCCAGCAAAGACTGCAGAAGCATTTGTAAATCATAAGTGAAACTGTGGATTTTCTTCCTAGTTAACAGTTTCCATGTTTCTGTATGCAGTGAAGTGTGCTAAGTACTGGATCCTGGAGGATGTAGTCTTTGCTGTCACAGGGCTTCTAACCTAGTGGGGGAGGAGACACAGAGACCTAGGGCAGATATCTCCGAGGTATCTTACTGTGGGTCCAGAGTACTCAGCAGTAGGTACTCAGCACACAGTAAGTTATCACTAAGTATTGGATTAGTGAATGCAAGTGGCCTTTTTTCTTTTTTTTTTAATTGTTATGTTAATCACCATACATTACATCATTAGCTTTTGATGTACTGTTCCAGGATTCATTGTTTGCATATAACACCCAGTGCTCCATTCAGTACGTGCCCTCCTTAATACCCATCACCAGGCCAACCCATCCCCCCATCCCCCTCCCCTCTAGATGCTACTTACATTTTAACAGTTACTCTGGTTGATGTGTTGAGAACAGTGTGAAAGGACAAGGATGGAAGATCAGTCAGGTGATTTAAATGATCTATAAGAAAGATACTGAGATCATTGAACCAGATGGTAACAGTAGAAATGGTGGGAGGAGATGTTTGGATCTATTTTAAAGGTTGTGCCCGTAAAAGGAAAACAAAACAAAACAAAAACAGAGCCAAGGATGACCTTAGCATTTCTGACCTGAGAATTTATGTTTCTGTCCACTGAAATGGGGAAACTGAGAGCAGCAGGTCGAAGGGTGACATGTTTGCTGTGAGACGTCTCTCAGATATCCAGGTAACATTGTCAGAGGGCAGTTGGATGTACAAATCTGAGTTATGCTCTGGAGAGGTCTGGGTTAGGATGAGAATGGGGGATCATCGGAATGACAGGAGGCTTAAAACCACAGGAACGGGTCGGGTCATGAAGGGAGTATGTGAAGATAAACCAAAGAAGAGGTCTTTTGAACTGAAGACTGGGCTCTCCAATATTTAGAGATTTGGATGATAAAGAGGAAACAAGCAAGGAGGCTGGGCGGAGCAAGCAGAGTGGTAGGAGGAATGTGAAGGATGGTGTCCTGGGAGCCGGAGGAGAAAGGAGATCAGCTCTGCGAACTGCTGCTGAGTCCAGTGGGGGGACACTGACACTCGAATATTGGGTTCAGCCTCATTGGTGACCTTAGAAGAACTGTTTTGATGAAGTGATCTTGATGGAAACCTAACTGGTGTGGGTTCAAGACGCAGTGGGAAGAAAGAAATTGGAGATTTCCAAGGTGCAGTTTGCTGTAAAGGGGAGTAGAGAAAAGCAGTAGTGGCTGGAGGAGGGAGTGACAGGCTTTCAAGAGAGGCTTTAAAAATTTTAATGGGAGAATGTTTGTAGGCCCAGGAAGAAAAATCCAGTGGAGAAGGAGAAGTCAACAATAGGGAGAGAGAGAGTAGAATTGCTGGAATTACGTTTTTGATCTAGCGTACAAATGCAGGTTTTAGTCTTGGATGGGAGCATGGCCAGTTTATGGGAACAGGAGAGAGGGCAGAATATACAGGTATGGGGACAGGCATGTGGGTAGAGGTGGTGGATGCTTATGCAGGGGCTCTTCAGATTGCGTTTATTTTCTCAGAAATAGGAGCAAGCTGAAAATGACGTCTGAGGAAGGGGGTATATACTTTTCATCTAGAGGTGTGGGAGAGGGGACAGAGCAGACCATGGGATTGCCAGGCAGCACAAGGTCCCATTTGAGGTTTGTGATCATGAATTTAAAGGGAGCACAGTCAGTAGGATTGTGTGTCTTTCTCCAAATACAGTTAGCTGCCTGGGAGCAGAAATGGAGTTCACACATAAAAGAGAGCAGATTATTCTTGTAACGTAGGGTAGGCACCTCCCCATGGATTCAAGCCCCCAGGAGTGGGTTCTGGGCACATCAGGTCATTTTCTTCTGCCTCTGCCCTTCTTTCATCTAGTGAATTTGTATCGGGCAGCTTGTTCATTTGCACTCAAGAAAAACACCTCTTCACTCTAAGTTTGTTTAGACCCCATGCCTGCCTTTTCTTATCTTCTGAGAGGTTGATGGCATCATGCATTCACTCCCTGAGTACAGTCTGTAAGTGTGGCTGGTTGCTAAGAGAGTAGAATTAACTCAGTAGTGTCCCCCAGCACCAGCAACCTGGAAAATGCTTTTATGGCTGCTACATATACAATGTCCTTCTGATTGCAAAGACCTCTGTTCTTGAATTGGGCCAGGATTAATCCTTGTCACCTCTCTTTTCTCTTAAAGTCACATGTCTGATAAAGGGATGGCTTCTGGAACAAGTAGTCCCAACATAGAAGCCATACGTAAAGTTGGTCTTCCAGTGGCTTCCCCTGCGTTCCCTGCTATTTCCTGTCTCAGTTGCTTTGTAGATGACTTCTTCTCCCTGGGGTTCCCTAACTCCCTATTCTCTGGCCAATAAAAAACTATCACATTTAATGTAATAATTTTTTTATGTAATTTTGTTCACTTGAATAAAATTTAAATTTTTACCAAGGACTTAAAATGGGGTTGGGGTAGAGATTAGTGAGACAATAATATATCCCTGCTCTCAAGTAATTCACATTTCAGCTTTTATAGGGTTTGTTATTTTTACCATTCAATTTTACATTGTAGGACTTATCGCAGACTTTTGTTACGATACCTATTTCACTATAAACTGGCAATATTTTTCATCTATTGGAGAAAATTTTTAAAGTAACTTCCATTTGATGTAACTTCCATTTAATAACGATTGTTTTTAGATTGAGATTTTATCAGCCTCTTTTTTATATCCTGTATTTTCCCCATATTCAGTAATGTGAATATACGTATTCCGTATATATTTGGATTTTTTTCATTGCAGATAGTTATTTGATGGAATTTTTATTTTTAGTTGCTATACTTTCCTCCATCACTTTGCTCAGGAATGCTGGATGAAATGGTTGCTTTCATTTCTCTTTTTCACCATCATGATTGTTTCCTGCAGTCCCATTTATTTTTGTCAGGTTTTCCTTCATGCCATCAATCTGTCTCATTTGTGTCCTGGTTCTATTTCTTTTTCTTTTTTTCATGGCCGCACAGAGCCATGGATGGTCTTTTATTTCCTTGATTTTCATTCTTGATGCATATACAAACCACTGGAGTATGCATTTTTGAATCCCATATATGTCTTCCAGATTTAGCTTTATATTATTATGAAGATATTTGTCATTTGGGCAGATCTGAAAGTCTTTATTCTTGAGACTTTTCTCTGCTTAGCTTTTTTAATGTTCACATGGCAGGTTGTCAGTTAAATTGCTATAAACTATCTTCAGTTTTAGTATTCTATAACTACATAAATTCTAAATAGCACACCTCTGCTCTGGTGGTCTGGTCTAGATGTTGTTAGCGGTCATTAACTCTGTTATTTTGCCGTTTATAGTGAATCTACATCTTCATTTTTTTTTAAACGGTTTTATTTATTTATTTGAGAGTGAGAGAGATCACAGAGGGAGAGGGAGAAGCAATCTCGCCGCTGAACAGGGAGCCTGATGCGGGGCTCCATCCCAGGACCCTGAGATCATGATCTGAGCCGAAGGCAAATGCTCAACTGACTGAGCCACCCGGGCGTCCCTGAATTTACGTCTTTAGGCAATTATATTTCTCTTTCACAGAAATTTGTTATATATACAATTCTGTTAATGTGTCAGTATAACAAATATTTATTAAATGCCCACAATATGTTAGTTACATAAGTAATGGGAATAACATGGTGAATAGAGTGCCCCTGTAAGAATTACATCCAGGTGTGGGAGACAGACAATATGCAAGTAAACACAACACATTATAGAGCTACAGATAGTGTGTGAAGACATTGCTGAGGACATGGGGTATGGTGAGGGCAGGCCTTGTGGGAGAGGTCCCACTGAAGCAGAGAGCTGATTGATGTGATATGGTGAAGGGCATTGTAGGGAAGGGAGCAACAGGGGGAGAGGCCCTGCAGCAGAACTAGCATGGAGTGTTTGCAGGGCAGCAGGAAGGCTGGGGGGCTGGATGGTAGTCAACCAGCGGGCGAGTAGAAGAAGGTGAAGTTGGAGATGCAGCAGGGCAAACCGAGGGCACAGTAAAGGGTTTGAATTTTATTTTAAGTGGAGGATTGGTCCTTAAGGTAGAGGATTTTTAGTAGAGAAGGGTTGTGAGCTTGTTTGCTAAAAAACAAAAAAGCAAAACACACAAAAACAAGAATACTCCCTTTCATAACCACAAGAAAAGCACCTGAATCAGGAAATGAGTGTCAGTATAACACGGTGTGTCCTATCCATAGATCGTGTTCACATTTCAGTTTCCATCCCAACAACACCTCTGTCTGCTTTCTGCTCCAGGGTCCACGTGCTGCATCTGGTCTCCCCATCTCTGTCAGTCTTTTCCTTGTCTTCACAATACTGACAGTTCAGGCCATTTACTCTCCAGCATGTTCCTCAACCTGAGTCTGTCCAGTGTTCCCTCATATCCAGACTCAGGCTGAATTTCGGCAGAAATAGCACAGAGTCAATAGTGTTCTTAGCATTTCTCATCAGGAAGCACTGGCAGTGTGTTTGAGAGGACATACCCCAAGACAGCACCAGTATTCTGTCCCCCATCAAATCTGCCCGCCAATATGAGCATCCATGGATGACCCCTGCCTCGATCATCATTGTAAAGATGGCGTTTCAAGTGAGACTGAGTGAGCTTTTGTGACTTTCACGAACCATGTTCAGCTATTTTTGTGTGAGTGAGGCGGGCGTAGAGCATTGGGTATAATTGATATTGGGTTTTCCAGGTGTCTGTGATAGAGGGAGAGGGGACAAGAGAGTTAGGGGTGCTTATAAAGAGCATGACTGTAGTGATGGGCCATGGAATCTAAACTGGGTAGAGGTTGGGGTAGGACATGGACAGAGGAATGACCAGTCAAGATGTTTTCTGGTGGTCGGTGGATTGGAGGTCTTGATGGAAGCCAGTTCTTGTCTGGGGGTGCATCAGCCGGACTGCCTGTGACACAGTTCCCGTAGTACAGTGTGGTGGCCTTGATAATTGAGCAGGTGAGCCAGGAATATAGCAGGATACTTAAGACAGATATTGTCAAGGTCTCTAGAGTTTAGTGATGGAAGGAGGTGACCAAGTTGGGCTGGAGGAAAAGTTCTTCAGAAATGATAACAGAAAGAACTGAGAGAGAGCATCACGATGGATGGATCTTCCGTGTGCCTGTTGCATGATGACAGAAGCTGTGAAAGGGGGAAAAGAGTGCCTCCGTGCTTTAGTTTTCACCAGTGAGGGGAAAGGGTGCCCAGGAGGTAGGTAGCTGGTTTTAGCAAGAAGTAGCTGGGGTGGAGTGGTCTGGTAAGCAGAATAGTATGAATATGTTGCCTTAGCTGACAGAGGGACTTTGCAGATGTGATTACAGTAAGCTTCCTGAGATAGGGAGACTATTCTGGGTCGTCTGGGTGGGCCAAATCCCGTCACCAAGGTGCCTCTAAGAAGGAGGCAGGGAGATTAGAGAATAGAACATGGTGGTGGCAGTGCAGCCAGAGGGACTGAAGAAGCCACTGGCTGGAAGGTGGAGGAAGGGGTCCTGAAGCAGGGAACACAAGAGTCCTCTAGAAGAGCAAGGAAACAGAAGCTGCCCTGCCGGCAGCTTTATCTTAGCCCAGTGAAGCCCATTTTGGACTTCTGACCTCCATGATGGTGAGGTAATAAATTTGTGTTGTTTTAAGCCGCTGAGTTTGTGGTGATTTGTTATAGCATCAATAGTGAAATAATCTAAATGGTTTAAGGCTAATTCTTCAAGTTCACAGAAAGTTTTGAATGAGGAGGAAGATCTGGAGCCAGCCGTGGCAGGCCATCTTCAGGGCAGTGGCAGATGGGGTTTGGGAGATGAAACGGCTTGCCACCTACAAAGGGCTTCAGGGCACAGCCTGGTTTCAGTTACAGAAAGAAGGGGTTGGGCTATTCGGAGAAGAACTTGAGCACGTAGGGACGTGGCCAATGGTCTGGTCCTTAAGGCGTAGTGAGTGGCAGGGTATGGAGGTCCGGAGAGGTGGAATTTGAATCCACTCACTGCATGCAGAGAGTTCTGTGGGGTTCAGAATCTGCATCATGTTTGATAACCTCAGGTGCTGAAAGTCCTTGTTGTGGCCGAAGTTTACAATAAAGCAAACAGAACAGTAATTTAAGGCATGATGGGATTCCTCCTAGGAATGGTGGGCAATCACTTCTCCCGGCTGTGTCGTGGCCATGGCCACTGTGTCATGGCCTAGGGCCAGCAGCGTGCCTTCCTTTTTACAAGGCGCTTCTTCTCTGACTTGGGGTCTTCCCCTTACGCACCTGGAGGGCACCTTAGCAGCTAGAGAGATGTGTGAAAATATTTTTCCAGAGCCATAGTGAAATAGCCTCCACTCAGGTCTCTCTTGCCCAACCATTCAGGAGCTTGTTACACCTAAAATACAGAACAAAACTCACCTTTGTAACACTTATCTTCATTTATTTTACTGAATTTAAAAGAAACGTGTGCATTGTAGAGATTATAATAACATATAAAGAAGAAAACAAATTATTCACTCACATAATGAGCATTCCATTTTGGCATACTGCTTTACTCTTTATTTGATGTGTTTCACATAGTTGAAATCATGCTATACATAAAATTGTGTTCTGATTTTTTTTTTAATTTTATTTATTTATTTGACAGAGGGAGACACAGCTAGAGAGGGAACATAAGCAGGGGGAGTGGGAGAGGGAGAAGCAGGCTTCCCGCCGAGCAGGGAGCCCGATGCGGGGCTCTATCCCAGGACCCTGGGATCATGACCTGAGCCAAAGGCAGACGCTTAACGACTGAGCCACCCAGGCGCCCCTCTGTGTCCTGATTTTTATTTATTTATTTATTTATTTATTTATTTATTTATTTATTAAAGATTTTATTTATTTATTTGAGACAGAGAGAATGAGAGAGACAGAGAGCACGAGAGGGGGGAGGGTCAGAGGGAGAAGCAGGCTCCCCGCCGAGCAGGGAGCCTGATGCGGGACTCGATCCCGGGACTCCAGGATCATGACCTGAGCCGAAGGCAGTCGCTTAACCAACTGAGCCACCCAGGCGCCCTGTGTCCTGATTTTTAAACATAATATGCCTCATAGCCATTTCCCCTTCCTTTAAACATTACTTATAAGCAACCATTTTTTTTTAAAGATTTTATTTATTTGAGAGACAGAGAGCATGAGCAGGTGGGAGGGGGGCAGAGGAAGAGGGAGAAGCAGACTCTCCGCTGAGCAGGGAGCCAGACATGGGGCTCAATCCCAGGACCCCAAGATCATGACCTGAGCTGAAGGCAGATGCTTAACTGAGCCACCCAGGTGCTCCTATAAGCAACCATTTAATGTAAAAAATAGTATTCCATCATATAAATAAGTCATAATTCAACATTGTATAGTGTCAGATTTCTAAGTTTTTATTATTATGTGATGAACGCCTTTGTGGGTAAAATTCTATACCTAAGACTATTCCTTGGGATAGAGCTGTAAGAATGTACTAACTAGATCAAAGAGTAAGAACTTGTAAAGACTCTTGAAAAGTATTGTTAAATTTTATTCCCCAAACCTAGCACCAGTTTATACTCACACTAATGAAATATATGTGAGTGCCCATTATATCGGCTCAAAATGACAGTGACTTTATTTATATATGTTTTATAATGATGATACAATAAACCATAGAATCTTGGAAATGACCCATTTCAACTTGCCTAAGAGTAGGAGTTAGATGTTTCTGGTGCAGGAACTGTTTTTGTGGTATCTCTTACAGATGTTCATTACCGTCCTGCTTAAGCACTTCCAATGAAAGTTCCTGGATTTTGTGTTTTTCTCAGTGGCTAATTCTTATTAAAATTCTAGGGCTTCCCAAGCTACTGAAGAAAAAGTGTCTTTTTATCATACTATTAATCTGTGTGATAACCAATAGAGGACATCTGCTGAAACTGGTTCTTGGAATGACTGTTAACCATGAGAGAAGTAAGTAAACCAAGCTGGAAAGGAGAAGAAAGGACTAGAATTTGAAAGGTTCACTCATGTTTTATAGAGGAGAAGTACATGGATGGGATGAGAAATGGAGGGAAAAGCGTATTACTGTTGCTCGTGATATTACCAACAGAGTCTTACTTATTTTCAAAGAGCTACACATATAAGGAAAAATTCTGTATTTCAAGATTACTTTGAATATGAAGTTACCATATGTGTATGACTGAGAAATAAAAATGTAAGCCAGGGTAGCTAAATTCATACCTGGAATACCAGCCTTTGTTTAGTTCATGAGGAATAATAGTAGTGAGTCTATGAAATTACATCTATGAACAGATTTATGTGATAACATATTTTCCTGAAAGAATTGCTTGCCTATTGTTTCTCTGTATATAAAAACATAGACAACTATCCAGAAGGTCAGATCTAAATATTATTAAAATTCATTTCTCCATGAAAAATCCTTATTGTACCGTTGATCATCCCTGTTGAATTTTCATTGGTTTGGAAATGATATGGCTGGTGCTTGGAATTATGCTGTTAGAATGTTCTACCAAAATAGCTCTGCTTCATGTACCAGTGAATGAATCATTCATTTAAGAGTCTAACAAGATCTGACTAATGTGAGCTCTAGTCTGCATACTGGATCTGTTCCCGACTGTCAGGCCAAAGGACTGACCCGTGAACCACGACGCGGGGCTTACACTTGATGTTAAATGCGGATCTTTTGATAAGTCCGTGTTTTCATTTGAATAATTCAGGGGCACATTTTGGATTGATCTTAATCTATGCCCTGTATTAGTGCTTAGTGGAAGTCCTTTATTTACCCTGAGTTTCGCTTTGAAATGTTCATGATTTTTTGACTTCAGTTACTTATGGGTTGGGAGAAGTGTGGCAGAAATTTGGTATTTATTTGAATAATGGATATTTGGAAGGCCAAATTGAGGATAAATTTAACTTTTACTTTCTTAAAACTAAAAAAATTGGAATTTAAACAACCTGGAATTTGAGCAGTTAATTTGTCTTTCGGATTTTTTCATAGAGTCCCAAATTTTCCTAGCCGTACTCTGAGTCTAGCCAGAAGGAATATAGGTTGGTTAGAATGTAGTTAGTGTATAAGGCATTAATTTGTGTCACTATCTAAGTACATCCCAGATAGTAAAATATAAGTGGTCTTAATATATTCATTATTGATATTGTCCATACTATTTTCTTCCCCATTAGTGTAGATAATTCACTTAAACCCGTTACTTATTTTTGTTGCTTCTGCCTGGGTGCTGACATTTGTAGAAGTGATATGTGGGAGAGTTTATTTTTGAAAAAGAAAAGATTTTGGTTTTCTACTTATGCTTACCTGAACAGTATAAAGTGTTACTCATTAATATTTTAAATATACAAGGAATTCATAGGAAATACTTTGCAGTTCAGGTAAAATAAACTGTCCAGAAATTAAGTAGGCTTTTGTTTTAAACTTGATTCATTTATTTGTACTAAAGTAGCACATTCAGTGACACCCCATTTATCTGGTCATTTTCCAGAATAAGATGGAATTTTCCAGGTAACTGATCATAAATTAGTTTTCCAGGTAACTGAATCTTACACCTTCAAGGACTAAAATCTTCTAAATCTAACCGTTTTTGATGGAAATCTTTATAAAACATATTATACAGATTCTACCTTCTTTTGTACATTTTCTTAATCAGAGGATACTCAATGTAATTTAATCTTTTTTCTGATGATTCAGGACTACTGTTTTTAACATAAAGTAGTTGAGCGTTATGCCACCTTTTAGGTTTTTTTCTTCTTGGTCGGATTATTAATAAGCTGCTGGTTCTCCTGCTGTTGTATCTACTTCTGATAACTCCTCTTGCACCCTCTCTGGTTTTGCTTTTGTTCTCCATGGCTTGTGAAACTGAAGTTAGGAATTACTGTTTATGGTAAATCAGAATCCAGGAGGATCCAAGTAAGGGTCGTCCAAGGAAGCAAGTGAGGTGCTTGAGTGCTGTTTTTCTCCATCGGCTGTGTCTGGTATTCACATTTACCCAGATTGCTTCTGGATAAAGCTTTGTTCTGAAAGATAGGTTGCTGAGAGGTCACTGACTCATGGTATGTTAGGTCTTACCTGGGACGTTCACCATCCCTCACAGGTGAGTAAACTGTGCCTTAAGAGAGCATTCTGGGAATCTCCGTGGTTTGTACAAATAAGTCATGATGATACCTAGGGTTTAGGACTTGGTCTTCTCTCTCCAAGCCCAGTGCTTTTCTACTGTAACTACACTGTTAACCCTAGGTAATGATTATGAGCATTGTCATCAGTCTTGGTAGGTACAAAAAAAGAAAAAGAAAAAGTCTGTGTTCTTTCTCGTTGGGTCTCTTGTTACTCACCCTTTTACCTAGCCTGTAAACCAGAGAATCATCCTGAAGTTCTTCATACTCTCCATTCTAAGAGTTGCTAAAACCTTGCCTGGTTTACAGCCTCAGTACTTCTAGAAACTTCCCTCCTCTCCATCTCTGTTACATGGCCCTGGCTTAATCCCTTGTCATGTGTCTTTTTTCCTTCCTTGTTATGCTCCCTGCCTCAGGGGTAATCATTCTCAAAATCACCATTCACTTGGCCAATATAAGCACTCAGTAAATGGAGAAAATAAGGGGATAAAGAAGGATATGGAAAGATTGTAACAAACATGGGCACCTGAGGCACAAAGAATGCATACCAGTTGGTAGAAAAATAAAAACACCCGAATACAGATGGAAAATAGTTGAATTATGCATGTATAGGTGTGAAAGAAGATGATTCCAGTGTTAGAGCAAGCCCAAACCATGTGATAATGTAGAGTAATACACAGTGAAAACCCTGAAAACATATGGTATGTAACAGCCATTGCTCTCTTACCACATACTTGAAAATGAGTATTGCTGCTGATCAGATTCTGACTAGAATTCCATTTCCAAGTACAGACAGGACTGAAGGATGTGAAGTCTACTAAGTAAACTGAGAAGATGAATAAAAAGATCCACTGGTAAAGTCTTAAGGAAAAAGAATTAATGTGACTTGAAAAGGAGAGGTTAAGGGATAGCTCATATGTGACTTCAGTATATAAATTGTATTGTTCTGAGGGTGATATCAAAATAAATTCTGTGTATTCTCCAGACAGTAAGGGATTATATTGTCAGCAGTGCTTTAAATATTTTTGTTTTTATCAATTTAATACATGTACTCTACAAATAAAGCCAATTAGCCCTGTAAGTTTATAATGAAAAATAACAGTACCAGGTACTCGCTTATCCTGAAATGTGGAAATTGATGTCCTGGGAAGTTTTTATTTTTGGTATTAGTTCATTGATAGTTTTCTTCTCCCTTTTTGTCTTTCATCTCTTTTTGTAGAGCTCTTGCTAGTTTCCTGTTGTGCTTGCTGTGTTGATCCTCCTATTTTAATCTATTTTTCTCTCCCATTGTCCATCTTTTTGGCTTCCCCCATTCATTGTTTCACAGTATTTCTTTCTTAGGTATTTAAGGATATTAATCTTTTTTCTTCCTTCATTGCTGCTGCTTCTTGCATCTTTTTTTTTTTTTAAATTGAGGTAAAATTGGCATATGACACTATATAAGTTTCAGGTGTACAGCATTATAATTCAACATCTGTATGCACTACAAAGTCATCACCATCAAAAGTCTGGTTTCCAACTATCACCATACAGTTGACTTCCGTCACCCATTTCACCACCCCAATCCCCTTACCCTCTAGTATATTCTCTGTATCTATGAGCTTTTGTATTGCTTGTTTGTTTTTCAAATTCTACACATGAGTGAAATCATATGGAATTTTCTCTGTCTTACTTTATTTAGCATAATACCCTCAAGGTCCACCCATGTGTTTGCAAATGGCAAGATTTTATTCTTCTTTATGGTCATTGTGTGTGTGTGTGTATCTTCTCTATCCATTCATCTATTGATGGACACTTAGGTTGTTTCCACATTTTGGCTATTGTAATTAATGCAGTGAACACAGGGGTGCACATATATCTTTCTGAGTTCATGTTTTCATATTTGCATAAATATCCAGAAGTGGAATAGCTGGATCATATAGTAGTAGATTTTTCTTAATATTTTGAGGAATCTCCATACTGTTTTGCATAGTGGCTGCACCAATTTACATTCCCACCAACAGTGTATGACAGTTTCCTTTTCTCCACATCCCCTCTAATACCTGTTATTTCTTGTTTTTTTGATAATAGCCATTCTAACAGGTGTGAAGTGGTATTTCAGTGTGGTTTTGATTTACATTTCCCTAATAATTAATGATGTTGAACATCTTTTCATGTGCCTGTTAGCCACCTGTATGTCTTCTTTTGAAAAATATTCAGATCCTCTGCCCATTTTTAAGTCAAGTTCTTTGTTTTTTATTATTGACTTGTAGGAGTTCTTTATATATTTTGCTTGTTAGCCTCTTATCAGATATGTGCCTTGCAGGTATCTTCCGCCATTCAGTAGGTTGCCTTTTGGTTCTGATGATGGTTTGCTTCACCGCGAAGAAGTGTTTTGGTTTGATGTGGTCCCATTTGTTTATTTTTGCATAAGGTGTAAGGTAGTGGCCTAATTTCATTCTTCTGCATGTGGTTGTCCAGTTTTTCCAGCACCTTTTTCCATTGTATGTTCGTGGCTCCTTTGTCATAAATTAATTATTCATTTATGTGTGGGTTTACTTCTGGACTCTCAGTTCTGTTCTACTGATCTCTCTGTGTTTTTATGCAAATATCATACGGTTTTTATTTTTGTAGCTTTGTAGAATAGCTTGAAATCAGGAAGATACTTCTGGATTCGTTCTTTTTTTCTCACGATTGCTTTGGCTATTTGGGATCTTTTGTGGTTCCATACAAATTTTAGAATTATTCTAGTTCTGTGAAAAAATGCCATTGGAATTTTGATAGGGATTACATTGAATGTATAGATTGCTTTGGCTAGTATGGACATTTTAACAATATTAATTCTTCCAATTCATGAGCATGGAGTATCTCCACTTACTTGTGTCGTCTTCAGTTTCTTTCATCCCTGTCTTAGAGTTTTCAGTGTCTTTCATCTCCTTGGCTAAGTTTATTCCTAGGTATATTACCCTTTTTGATGCAATTGTAAACGGGATTGTTTTCTTAATTTTTCTTTGTTATTAATGTATAGAAACACCACAGATTTTTGCATATTGATTCTGTATCCTGCAACTTTACTGAATGTGTTTATTAGTTCTGACAGTTTTTGGCAGATTCATTAGGGTTTTCTGTATGTAGTATTATGTCATTTATAAATAGTGGCAAATTTACATCTTCCTTTCTAATTTAGATGCTATTTATTTATTTATTTTTTTGTCTTATTGCTATGGCTAGGACTTCCAATACTGTTTTGAATAAAAGTGGTAAGAGTGGGCATTCTTGTCTTGTTCCTAATCTTACAGGAAAAGATTTTAGTTTTTCATCATTGAGTACAGTGTTAGCTGTGGGTTTGTCATACATGGCCTTTATTATGTTGAAATATGTTCCCTCTGTACCCACTTCATTGAGAGTTTTTATCATTAATAGATGTTGAATTATTTTGCATCCTATTTTTTACATTTGTTTTGGTCTCTGTCCTTTATGTTGGAGGCTGTCTTCCAGTGTCTGTTGGTCATAAACCCCTTGCACACAGATGGATGTCAAATGCTTTTTTTTTCCCCAGACTGATCTGTCATATATTTCATTGGAGTTCTCCAGCTGTCAGTGTATATAGTTCTCATGTATTAAATTTTCCATATTTAACTAGCAAAACTAAAAGCTATTTAAATTAAGCATAAGAAAGACTTAAATTCTAGGGATATTAGATATTGCATTGGATTAGCATGGGAGGCTTAATAACTTCTTTTTTTTTTTTTTTAAGATTTTATTTATTTATTTGACAGAGAGAGAGACGGCGAGAGAGGGAACACAAGCAGGGGGAGTGGGAGAGAGAGAAGCAGGCTTCCCGCTGAGCAGGGAGCCTGATGCGGGGCTCGATTCCAGGACCCTGGGATCATGACCTGAGCCGAAGGCAGACGCTTAACGACTGAGCCACCCAGGCGCCCCTTTCCTTTTTTTATACTTTTATGTATATTTCATATTTTTAACAATTGACATTTTATTGTGGAAAATCCATTTTAATAAAAAGCACCGTCCTATTACGAAGTAATTATCAATCGGCAGTTGTTTAATTGAATTATAAAACCATATTCTTTATTGACTGTTAAATCACACCTCATTAAAAATATTATTTTTCCCAGTCTCTTTATTTTTTAATTCAAGTATAATTTACATATAATAAAATGCATGGATTTTAACTATACCCTTTGATGAGTTTTTTTCCACTACACTTAAGATATAAAACATGCCAGTAATCCCATAAAAGTCCCTCAAATCCTGTTTAAATCAACCCCTCCTCTCCATCCAGGCTACCGCTGATCGGGCATCTATCCTATGGATTAGTTTTTTTCATTCTTAGCATCATATGAATGGAATTGCACTCCAGGTACTCTTTTGTGTCTGTTTCATTAAACAAAGCAGTATATGTGTATCTTCATCACAATTTAAAAAATGCCTTCTCTGGGTGCCTGGGTGGCTCAGTCGTTAAGCGTCTGCCTTCGGCTCAGGTCATGATCCCAGGGTCCTGGGATCGAGCCCCACATCGGGCTCCCTGCTCTGTGGGAAGCCTGCTTCTCCCTCTCCCACTCCCCCTGCTTGTATTCCCTCTCTTGCTGTGTCTCTCTGTCAAATAAATAAATAAAATCTTAAAAAAAGATAAAAATAATGCCTTCTATTCATCCTTTTCTTAATGTTTAAGTAACTGGACCAAAGTCACACAGGAGGTGCCAGAACCAGGGCTTGATCTCAGGTCTGTGTGAGCCCAAAGCTCTTTTCCCTGACTCTGTACTGTGTGGCTTTTATAGGGCTTGTGATAGGAAATAAGGTCAGAAAGGGGGGTAGTCTCTGGTTGGTGGTACCTCGAGTGTTATGCTAAGGAATTTGTACTTTATTCCTTGTAATGTGAGTTCTCCACAACAGCATTGTGGTATCTTGGGATTGAGAAGTACAGCAAACTGCAAGTTTGTTATTTAAAAAGAGACAAATTCCAGTTTTCCTTTAGCCAAGTATTCATTAAGTCACTCCTGTGAGTCAGATGCTGTTCTAAGCCACTTGCTACCAGAGCCCTGGCTGTGGGGAGGTCTGATCGGATCTTTGAGTCCGGGGCCTTGGTTTGAGATGGTGGCCTTTTTAGGTGTTCCTCCATTGAGCAGGTCAGTTTCCCTCGACAAAATTCTCTCTCCTATCTGGAGGGTGATAGCCTGGCTGCCAGCATCCAGGAAATTGAGTTGGGCCATGTATGTGTACATTCAGATAATCTCGCTCTCTTTGGGAAGGTATCGGGCCACGACTCTTCCGGAGTTAGTTCTCTAAGTCCAGGTGTCCCTGTGTTACCCTCTGCAGAGAGTAAATCTCAGCATTTGTCCTGAGCGGTGGAGGGCAGGCACTGGGTTGTGCACAGTGAGGAAGGACATCCAGTTGCTGGATGTGTGCCTCCCCTGATTTCCTCCTTTGCACTCCTTTGGGAGGTAGGTCGGGCCACCCGAAATCCTCTGGGGATTTTGCATCGTAAATCATGTCTGCTGTTAGTTTCCCTTTTGCCAGCTTTGGATTCAGGTGTCTTTTGTTGGCTATAACATTTTGTATCTCTCCATCTTATATTCTCTCCTGTGTTCCCTTTACCTTTAAAAGAAAATCCCTTCACTGTCATTTCAGTTAGGTTTCCAAAAAGAAATATATACATGTTTTCATTCTGTCGTCTTTATCTTGGAAGTCCTGTTTGTATGTTAAATCATTCTAGGAATAGATCTCTTTTCGTTGGTTTTATCTCTTAATGAATTTCCTTTGTTAATTCTGAGGCAAGTTCAGAAGTACTGAATTTCTGTACTTTCGGAAGATCAATGTAATTTTGACTCCAATTTTGATTCTTGTTACGCTGTTAGCAACTTATCCTTATTCATTCTTAAGATACATTCCCTTTACCTGGAAAGGGGGATGGTGTCACATTTTGAACTACCTTGGATGTCAGCAAGGAACTGGTATTTCATTCCTTTTGTGTGGGAATTGATTAGGTCCATGGGACCCCCTTGTATCTGCCAACCCAGCAGCTTCTGTGGTAGGTTTGGGACACAGGGATTTAAGACACTCCTCAGTCCAGAATGTCATGGACTTGGTGTGTGTGGGGGGAATCTTTAGGCCCATTGAGAGGAAATCGCTTTGGTGGCTAATGTTTTAAGGAACCAAAGAGGGGGGAAAAAAAGAAAGAAACTCCAAACACATTTATACCGCTGGCATGATTTATGGTTGTAGGCACCAAGATGCAGAAGGGGTCTCCTCGAGAGGTGCTTTTGTTGCATTCCGTTTTCTGTTTTTTGTACAGCCTACCAAATTGGCATCATCTCCCTTCTGCCTTTTCAACCCAATCACTAACTGGTGTGGCTCAACTCATAAACAATGGCTTCTGGTTTTGTTGTTTGTGGATTGAAAACTCCCTACCACCTTTAGGGGTACAAGAACACACACAGGAGAGGTTTTCCAGTAGTTCCCTCCTCTTTGCTTATGGCACCTAGGTCCCAGGTGGTTAAACTTTTCTTTCCACAGGTAGGGCTTGTTGGGGAGCTGGCGGCTAGGGCATCCTCTTACTTGTACTTACCAAGACATTGGAGCATGGCTATAAAGACCATCCAATTGGTGCTTCATTTTTAGCAATTCCTTCAAAGACTGATGTATGCCTTGTTTAAAACATTATTTGTATGTTTTATGTGGGATTTAATGGGAAAGCAAAAGAGGAGCTATGGGGCTTTGCCCTTGCCACCTACGTGCCCAGGATGGGGCTTCTTGCAGGAGCTTGAAGCTGGACAGGCTGAGTTTCTGCTGCCCCATTAGAGGATCCATGTGAGAGGTCCTTGTGGTCTGGAGACTGTGGGCTGGAGCTCAGCAGAGACTGATTACTTTGCCTGTCCCTGTACCCTGAATTGCAGACTCACCTAGAGCAGGACCACCTCTCACTGGCATAATTCATGGAATGTATGGGTGCTCAGTAACAATTGTAGACTGAGTAAATGAGGCAGTTATCACCATGGTGGTGGTCTGTGCTGAAGTGAATCATGGGCATCAGTGAGGTTACAGAGACTATCGGCCACACCGCCGTGGCCAGCTCACCAGCTCGGTGCAGGCCGTATCCACCTGAGGAGCGGGGAGCACCCACTCTAGGGTGGAGACTGCTGTGGGAGCTTAGCGCAGCGTCAGGGCAGACAGTGCTGGCTGGAGAGCACAACGAGCCTTATCTGATGGGGGCAGTTGCTGCTCAGCCACAGCCAGTACACATGATGACAGAGCTCCCAATTTCTCAGGTTTAAGCAAAACTCTAAGTGGTAACATGAAATATCTTGAATTTTTTTTTTTTTTTTTAAATTTGTAATACTTTGAGGAAACAGTGAAATACAGATTTGGGTCAGATTTGGTGTGTGGGCCTTCACATTGTGGTTTCTAGCTAACCAAACAGGAAGAGGGCTAGGCTGCTGGGAACCTTCTTATGAGGGGCAGGTGGATGAAAAAGAATCCTTTAATGGGCTTGAAAAAGAGTAATTAAAGAGCTAGAGAGGAGCAGTGAACTTGAATCTAAAGAAGAGAAGACTTGGAAGAAATCTGGGGGAGGTTGATGGAGATCTGCCGCGATGCGTATGTATGGTGTGGAGACATCACATAATTAGAGAACACAGTGAGTCTGTCATGAATACAGAGAGAATTCATGTTAGCGTTATGCAGCTGGCATTGGTCTGGCCTAAGTATCCAGGTCCAGACTGTGACTTAGGCATCAATGGAATCAAACTTGTTTTTGAAGTTATTTCCTTAAAGCTTTGCAAAAAGAGTCCAAGTTCATATAAATTAATTTGACATTCTAAAAACCATTACTCATGTATCTGTAATATAATACTTTAAAGGAGTATTTAAAATATTTCAAGGAATTTACATGAAACTGTCAAGGAAACCACTGTTTTTATATCTTCACCATGAAAGGATGGGCCTTCATATTGTCTGTCTGGGGAGAATTATGACAGTAGATCCTATTCCAGAAGATTTTATTTTATTGGAGGGAAGCCCAGTTAAAGTCCCAGTATTAATTTTCTGTCATGTTATCTACCAAAGAACAGATTTCCAAAGTCTCAAACATTTGTCATAATTATTTCTATTTGCTAAACTTGATCAATGTTTTTCAAGTGACATATGCATTTCAAATCAAAACTGAACAAAGTATATCCTTGAGTATAGCGAAGTATATCCTCTCTAATGTATTTGGACTAAGAAAATGTTCTCACTTGTTGAAATAAAAAGTTTATAATTAATTGTAAATCAGTGCTTTGTGCAAGTTAGAAATTATCTAGTCGGTCAAACAAAACCCGTTTACTCACTTCCTTCCGTGTACTTCCATATGCTCAAAGCTATACAGATTAATTTGTTGTTATCCTTGTGCTGCATGCAGTGGGTATTAGTGGGTACAATCTATGCCACACACTGATCACTCTGTGTGCTCCATGCCTCCATGTCTTTACTCATGTGTGTGCCCCAGCCCATGAACGTTCCCACCCACTCTACCTCTTTCCCATGATCTCCTTGTTATGTTTCAGGGACAACAGAAAATGTCAGTCATGCTAGAGCTGTCCTTAACTCCCCTTATTGTTATTCCTGTAACCCTTTGTATGTGCCATGGATACAGCACTTACCAAATATATGTAATGTGTATATTATGTATATATATATTATATATAGGGGAGAGAGCGAGTGCACGAGTAGGGGGCAGAGGGAAAGAGAATCTCAAGATGACTCCGTGCTGAGCATGGAGTCTGATGCCGGGCTCAATCTCATGAGCCTGAGATCACAATCTGAGCCAAAACCAAGTCAGGCACTTAACCGACTGCACCACCCAGGCTCCCCTCAAATAATATTTTTGGTATTTAATTTTTTCTTCAGCAAGACTGCATGCTTCCTAAGGTGTGTGTGTGTGTGTGTGTGTGTATCATTAATTTCTGCATCTAGTCATGTATCTGACATAGGGGAGCTTTTCAACAAATGATTGTTGACATAGATTGAATCTGTTCGATAGGACAGATACCACTCTAGTTCATGACTCAGAAAAATAAACTGTTAACCCAATGTGTTATTAGGCAGTTAGCTTAAAAGTCTGATGAACTAAATGTCCTTACATATTGTTATTATATCATTCAAACAAAGGAACAAAAATAAGAATCTTTAAGGGAAGAAGGGCTAGTAGATGTATATTTAAGCCTTCATAAACTAAAAATCCAACACTGTCTTATACTTTAAGATATTTCACATTGATTTACAAGTTTAATTGATGGATAAGTAGTCAGTGATAATGCCAAACTCTAGAAATTTCATTCATGATGAGAGTTTTTTAAATAATCTGTGATAAATTTCTATTATGTCAAAGCCTGATACTACAGTTTAGATATTATATGAGTGAAAGCATTGTTCAGAAATCTGATTGTGAAAGTCTCAAATAAAACAGCTTAGAACATTATTTTTATTCCCAGTAGGAATGTTGGGAGGGTGATCCAGTGTATCAAAAATATCCTGTTCACCTCTGCTTTGTAGAGATCATGAGTATGCCCCTGCTTTGTGCTGGCCTGTGTATCCAGCAAGGGCTCAGATGGGGAAGTATGTTGGTATGCCAAATTCATGCCATCATGCCTGGCATATAGTAGGTTAGCATTTCACAAGTGTCCATGCTATTATTGCTTGATTAAAAGAGCATTGATGTTGTAGTCAATAAAAACATTAGAAGAAAAATATTTAAAATATTAAAATAGGAGATACTTTATAAAAACACCTTGCAGTAGCTATTGGTGATGTGATATTGTCTCTCTTTAAACCTCTCTTGGAAGTTATGTGGTAGCCTTAGTTTTTTTATTATTATTATTAGTGAAGCATAATGGACATACAGTGTTATATTAGTTTTGGGGGGGGGCAGCATGTTTTTTTAATTATTATTATGTTAATCACCATACATTACAGCATTAGTTTTTGATGTAGTGTTCCATGATTCATTGTTTGCGTATAACACTCAGTGCTCCATGCAGAACGTGCCCTCTTTAATACCCATCACCAGGCTAACCCATCCCCCCACCCCCCTCCCCTCTAGAACCCTCAGTTTGTTTCTCAGAGTCCATAGTCTCTCATGGTTCGTCTCCCCCTCCAATTTCCACCCCCTTCATTTTTCCCCTCCTGCTATCTTCTTCTTCTTCTTCTTCTTCTTTTTTTTTTTAACATATAATGTATTATTTGTTTCAGAGGTACAGGTCTGTGATTCAACAGTTTTACACAATTCACAGTGCTCACCATAGCACATACCCTCCCCACTATCTATCACCCAGCCACCCCATCCCTCCCACCCCCCCACCACTCCAGCAACCCTCAGTTTGTTTCCTGAGATTAAGAATTCCTCATATCAGGGAGGTCATATGATACATGTCTTTCTCTGATTGACTTATTTCGCTCAGCATAATACCCTCCAGTTCCATCCACGTCATTGCAAATGGCAAGATCTCATTCCTTTTGATGGCTGCATAATATTCCATTGTATATATATACCACATCTTCTTTATCCATTCATCTGCCGATGGACATCTTGGCTCTTTCCACAGTTTGGCTATTGTGGACATTGCTGCTATAAACATCAGGGTGCATGTATCCCTTCGGATCCCTACATTTATATCTTTGGGGTAAATACCCAGTAGTGCAATTGCTGGATTGTATGGTAGCTCTATTTTCAACTTTTTGAGGAACCTCCATACTGTTTTCCACAGTGGTTGCACCAGCTTGCATTCCCACCAACAGTGTAGGAGGGTTCCCCTTTCTCTGCATCCCTGCCAACATCTGTTGTTTCCTGACTTGTTAATTTTAGCCATTCTGACTGGTGTGAGGTGATATCTCATTGAGGTTTTGCTTTGGATTTCCCTGATGCCGAGCGATGTTGAGCACTTTTGCCTGTGTCTGTTGGCCTTTTGGATGTCTTCTTCGGAAAAATGTCTGTTCATGTCTTCTGCCCATTTCTTGATTGGATCATTTGTTCTTGCATGTTGATTTGACAGTTCTATACATTACTCAGTGCTGACCACGGTAAGTGTAGTCACAATCTGTCACCATACAACATTATTACAGTATTAGTGTCTATATTCTGTATGCTGTGCTTTTCATCCCCGTGACTGACTGACTTTATAACTGGAAGTTCGTGCCTCTTAAATCCCTTCACCTGTCTCACTCACCAGCTTTTCTTCTGGCAATCACTGGTTTATTCTCTGTACTTAAGAGGCTGTTTTATTCTGTGTTTACTAAAAGTACCTTTGGAGAAGGCAAAGAGCTCCAAAAGGGGCCTTTTTAAAGAGCAAATGGAGAAATGAGAAAAAACATCAAAGATGAAGGAAGACTTCTAAGAAGGAAGGTAAAAAAAGGATTTACCCTTGCATCAGAAGCTCCTCCAAAAATGGGACCAGAAGTAAGGGGATGGGCAGCCCTTAGAGCATCCTCCATCCCCTCAGTGCTTCTCTCACTCCCTGGTGCCAGGAGCCTCCTTTGGGGGAGATGAGCATTTATGTGAGTTTGCATTTGTTGTCACTGCCCTCATCCCCATGTCTGGGACAAGCTTAACAGTGATTCCTATTTGTCTTTCAAAATTTCCTGCCAACATGTGTTGAGCTCTGTCTCCAAGCTAACTGAGGTTACTTCTCATTTTTATTTTATTTTTAAAAATTGATGTTTCTTCCACTAGCAAGAAAAATTGAATAATCACCATGGAGGTGTTATCATTGAGATAGCATTTGTTATAGGATTTGGCCTTTTGAAGAAGTAGGTCCCATTCTCCTTGGCCTCCCTGTTCTACTCTATGGTTTAATTTTTGTATTATGAATACATTCATGATCTTTTGTGATTGTGAGAGTAAAGCCACAAGGCCAGACTCCTACCCTGTTGGGCAGCTATTCTTACTAAAAAGAAGGAGCTTTCAAGTCTGAACGAGTCCAGGCAGGTGAGGTGGGAGGTGACTCCCTTTCTCTTGGCCTGCACTTGACTAGCAGTATCCTTCCAGCAGCCACTTCTAGTAGCAGGGAATCAAGAGGACACATAACCACACAAAGGCAAGTCTGGAGACCTGTAAGATGGCCATTTGCTTCTTCTGAGAAAAGCTTTGGAATGGCATTCAGTATGTTTCTGAGACCATGGTATGCATGCTTACGGACAGGGGCAGGAATTTTAAGAATTTCATTTTTATAATGCATTTTAAATCCTATTGATGTTCATATGGTTTGAATTTCATTTTTGGTTTATTCTGTGCCAAAAGATCATGTTTCTTCAGAGCCTTTAATGAATGTTAGCTTCTAAATTACTTCAAAATATTCATTTATTAGTTACCTGATAGTATAAATACCAACAGCAACCTGAGTTATATAAACTGTTGGTTTTTATCACTAAGAAGGACTTTATTTTTGAGAAATGATCACTTCTTTATGCATAGATGGCTACCACTACCCATCTCTTCTCCTTTCAACTTGTTTAATTCCTTCCTCAACCGTAACAATTGTATAGTTTTTGTATCTGAATTATTTTGCTCATAAATTATGTTATCCTTGGCTAAAGGCTTTTCTTTTTTAGTAAATGCTTTTGACTATCTGGCCTTTATAGCATCAGTTTCATTTTTAAATGCCTACAGAGACATGCTTGACTGCTTATAAATTTTCTAGTGTAGTTCTGTAAGAATTCTTCACTTTCCAAGGACCATATGTATCCATCTTGGTTTCCAACAGTTTATAACTGCCAGAATAATTTAAGAAACATTTTTTTTTGCAACTTAATTTAGAGCACAGCGCATTTTGTCAGCCGAAGCAGTGTAGGAAGGGGCAAGGATGAAGCAGCATTAAACCTCCAGCACCATTCAAGGCAGAGCAGGGTGCACAGAGAGCCCTGCCCGCGGAGTCTCAGGTTTTAAAGTTTCAGTTTATTTCATGCTTAGGCTACTTATCCAGTGTGGGTGGGTGAGGGGGTTTCTGCCCAGTGCAGTCCTGGGCTGACGTGGGAGCCCATATCAGATGCTGCAGATACCTTTCAGACAGGAAGAAGTGCAGCAGGGATGTGGCCTGGAAGGGAGCCCTGTGACTTCCGCTTGCATTTTATTGGCTGAAGCAAGGTGCCATACCTTACTGAGCGGGCAGGAAGTGCAGTCCCACAACGGGCCTGGAATATTCTGTGGGCAGCAGGATTGAAACCACACATTACAGACATCTTCCAACCAAGGCTAACTGTAGGGGGTATTTTTAAGTGATCGGTAATAGCTTTTTGCTAGAGACATTTCCACATTATGCAGAATGAAAACAATCTCTGATGTCAAAGCTATTAGGGATGGGGAGAAAATTAAACAGGAAAGCAGAGAATTGATGAAGGGGTTTGGAAAATTGTAGCAGTGCACCACATAAACAGTTTGGCAGAACGCCAGATGGCCTAGTGTTAATCAATTTTAGGCCGACATGACTGAAAATTTGGGGGAAAAGAAAAGATGAATGTGGAGTTGATTCTGGCAAGGTAGAGTTTTGGCTTCCTTGTAGCTGTTCACTGCTAGAACTCTCGGTTCTCTGTACTCTTTATCCTTTAAGGCTTAATTCAAATACTGGTTATTCATGTGTATTTTACCCCACTCACATCTGAACTTCTCAAGGAAGGAGGAGGGGCCATTTTGTGTCCTCTGTGCCCAAAACATAGCTTACAGGCGCTCCGTGATTATTCAGTGAATGAATTAGAACCAGCTGGCAACCCTCTCCCAGTGTGCAGGGGCCTCCAGCCCCTTTGGATGCTCAGCATTTCATGCCCTGGCTTGGGGCACTGCTGCTCTTGGCGCTGCTGAAGCAAGATGGCATTCCTGAGAACTCCTGCCCCCCTGCTCTGCTCATTTTGGTGAGGCCAGTGTAAGTAGGAGGGGTAAGAAATAGTGTTGGAGAGCTGAGAAGCAAAGGAAAAAAGTAGATTTGTACCTAGTAAGTGTTTTTTGTTCTGCATGTTTTTGTTTCATTCTTTTGAACATTGAGTGTATCAGAATGAGGAAAGCCTAAATTCGTATAATCTAGTTATTTAAAGAACTTAACAACTCTTGATAAACTCTTCACATAATTCGACAAACACTTTAACTTTCAGCCTTTGTAATGTAGCGCAGTGGTTCTCCAATGTGCCAGTGCATCAGAGTGGCCTGGGGGGTTTGCCAGAACCCAGACCTGCTTCAGTAGGTCAGGTGGGGAGACTGCGAGTCTTTCATATCTAACAAGTTCCCAAGAGTTGTGAGACTGCTGTCTGGGGGCCACACTTAGACCAGCGGTGATGTCCAGGAGGGACGATGGAAACGGGATAGAAATATATGAGTTTACAGCTCCACGATGCTACCTAACAGACATTTGACTTTATGTAAGTCCTTCCACCCCCGAGTCCTCTGTTTCCTTCTTGTGGAAAATGAAGGTCATAGTTGATTGAGCTCACATGGTATCAGATGAGCTTGTTTAATAGAGCCATTAAAAAAGTAAGGCTCTGTAGAAACATTGTCTTACAGTATCTTCAGTATTATGAGCCATGAATGCTTACTTTGTATCAGATGTACACAGGGCACTGTGCAAGGGAGTGGAGGGCAGGACATGCAAAGAAAAAGAGCAGCGTAAGTGTGGCAGATACCCAGTGCCAGGTGTGTGGGAGGGACATTTAGAATTCAGGGAAGGACAGGTTGCCGTGGGCTGCTCCAGTGGCCTTGACCCACATTGTCCTGTGTAAAGACCATCATTTCACACGAAGACCCTGGTCATTCTTCGATGTAGAACTGTCTTATTGCAGAGGTAGTCTCCTGAAACGTAGAAATCTGTAATGTTAGTGCATTTGAGTAAAGTTTATCCTTTCATTGGCCTCAATCTCAGGTTACCAACCGGTTAGACTTTGGTAAAATTAAAAGTATAAAATTATTCATTTGCCAGCATTTAAAATCCGTCATCTCAGTAAGATAAAATTATAAATATAAATACCAGAAAGAAACAAAAAAGTCCTTTTCTTAGTCTCTTTAGGCTGCTATAAACTGCCATAGATCAGGTAGTTTATAAACAACAGACATGTATTTCTCACAGTTCTGGAGGCTGGGAAGTCTGAGATCAAGGCACTGGCAGACTTGGTGTCTGGTGAGGGTCCCTTTTTAGGTTCATGGACAGTCATGACCTCACATGTGAAAGGGGCAAGGGAGTTCTCTGACATCTTTTTTATAAGGGTACTAAGCCTCCACCTCATGACCTAATCACCCTCTACAGTCCCTATCTCCCAATACTGTCACATTGGGAGTCAGTTTTCAACATATGGGTTTGGGGGATGGGCACTTTTGATTGAACCAAATGAGATTGGTGAGGAAAATCTCTGAGAATCTCAACTTAAAAACGCAGAGTATATACAGTTAATACATAGTTGACCAGCATTAGCATTTTTCTTTTAAGGCATGTGACCTTGTCCATTCTTAGAGTTTTAGTTATGGTTTTTTATTTGGTTTAATCCTAAGGCTTTAAAGTTACACTTAATAGTAAGTTTAGAAATTAATATTGAATGTAAAATATTAACAGTTTTATTCTACTTTAAGTGATTTAATAGCCCAATATTTAAGATTAGATAAAAATTGTAATTTGCCAGTAATAATTTTTATTGATTTGAATAGAAAATATGGAATAATTTTATAGGTCAGAGCAATTTATCTGGTAAATAAATTATTTTTGATGATAGAATTGGATTTTAAACACATCTTGGGCAAAGACTATATCTGGGTAATAGATTGAGTTCTAAATGACGAAGTATAGTTATATATACCAGCTACCATTATGAGTAATATAATAATTTATATAAAAGCTTTACTGCAATTTTAATAGTTTTTGTTATCTATTTTTCAACCAGTGAATACTAAAAGGCCAGTTACTACCATATGAGTTCTATTTAGATTTTTGACATTAAAAAAGGGATCCTCATTCTTGAAAAAGATTGGGAATCCCTGACCCAGTTCAAAATATTAAATATAATAGTATTACCCAGTCCCTTCATCTTGACTGGCTCTTTGCATCATCTTGTAACACATGTGTCTTACATATTTCTTACCTGATTGGCTAGAATCATAGCTTCTGTAAAGTAAGCAAGGATAGGAAACTAAAAACATTAACTAGTTTGAAGATGCGAGCATTATTTCACCACTCTCAAGGCACAGATACACCTTAGCCTTAGAAGTGGCTTTTTGCTTCCCTACTTGGTTCTCTACCTGGCTACCTCCTTCTCAGAACCTTCCTTTCTCATGTTGCCTCACCTGTCCTTGTTGCAGAATATATTAGAAATCACAACCAAATTCTTCCACCATCGTTTTTCCTTTTTTATACTCTTTTAAAGATAACTTGTTTCTGAAGTACCACTGGAATAATAAATCCAAGGATTTGCCCTCAAATTCTTGGAAAATTTTAGTGTGGGACAGTTATAAACCCTGCACTATGTACTATCAATTTCCCACAATTAAATGAGTGTGAATTAACATTGAAACGGATCATTTGAATAGAGATCCAGGTATAAATGAAGATCTGATGGGGGCGCCTGGGTGGCTCAGTTGTTAAGCATCCTTTGGCTTGGGTCTTGATCCCAGGGTCCTGGGATAGAGCCCCGTGTCGTGTCGGGCTCCCTGCTCCACGGGAAGCCTGCTTCTCCCTCTCCCACTCCCCCTGCTTGTGTTCCCTCTCTCACTGTCTCTCTGTCAAATAAACAGTATCTTAAAAAAAAAAAAAAAAGATCTGATGTATGATCACGCTGGCAAAAATCAGTTCAGAAAAGGTGGTTTATTTAATATGATTGATATAACTGACCATACTTCTGGAGGAAAATAATTTTAGGCACCCTTCTTACCCTATGTACAGTAATTTCAGGTAAGTTATTATCCTAAACATTCTAAATATACAAGTCATAGAGGCAGGATTCAAATTCAGGTCTGACTTACTCCAAAGCCACATGCTACATTTTAAGTGTTGATAGATGTCATTGTGTTACATTTCCTAAAGGAGAAACATTTTTGTTGCTCAACATTTGACTGTTTCCGTTTTGTTATCATTATAAATAATGCTGTGATGAACATCCTCCTATATAAATTGGTAGAGTGGAGCCATGATTATTTATTTACTTAGAACAAATTCTTAGAAGTGAAATAGCTGGGTCGTAGGATACTCAAATTTTGAAGGCTTTTGAAGTGAATTTCAAAATGCTTTTCAGAAAGGCTGTGTGGATTGAATGATTTTATTTATTTTTTTTGGTGTATTCAATATCTTACTATTTTTCTGTTCAAGATAGATCATCATTTGTTAGAAGTATTGTTGCCCCTGTTTTCTTTTTATATCGGCCAGTTTCTAATGAACTTTGGACTTCCTGTGAAATGTGGAGTTGATATTCTATATCCTTTATATCATCTGTTACAAATTAACATATTAATAAGCTCATGAAGAAAATATCACTTCTCTGAGTGCACATGTCTCCTCCTCTAGCATTATTCAAAGGGCTCTGTTAGGATCCAGTCACAGCAGCAGGGTTCTGCTTTCAATAGTAGTAGCCAAGGTCCTGAGGCCAGAAGCCCTCTGCCCTCACAGTCTCTGAATTCCGTCTCTCGGTGAAGCTTGTGGCTACATGATTTCTATTGCTCTCCATAATCTACTCGGTGGAAGTGCATTTTATTTCCAAGTTGTATAAAAACATGTAAGACTTACTCCTGTGTTTTGTTAACTTTCATGCATACAGTTCTTTTTGATAGAATCTAGAATTTACTGGGTTAATTCTGAAGGCCATGAAATGTGATTTCTGTGAATTCTCGTCTTCCTGTGAGGATGCATTCTCTTTGTGGAAGCCGCCACAGGGTTGACACAGTGTTCTTTATTCTTCTTCCACATACTTTTTGTACCTTCATCTGCAACCAACAAGAGACAGGGTTGAAATAATGACATTTCATGACTTATCTGATATACATAGAATTCCTTGTGAGTTGCCATTTTACTTAAAATTTTTAAATAATATATTGTGCTAAATATTATCCCTTGTGATGAAGGAAAATAAAAGAAAGTTCTTTTCAGGGCAGGGAGTTTTATGTCCTACAGTATTCTTTGTGAAATAGGGTGGAGGCGCATCGTCAATCACAGTACAGTCCAGACTGAATTTAGAGCATCTGCATCCTGTGATCAGAGTTACCTGGTCTCTGCAGTGGGGGGTTTTGGTTTTTACTTTTTAGCACAGACTTGGCCTACTATACTACAAGGTGAAAAGTACAGGCATTGTTTAAGTTGGCCGTGAATAATAACACTGTCGATCTTTCTGTAAACAGTTTTATTAAGGCACACTAAGGCATTGTTTTTTACTATTGTCCTTCTCTTTACTGGAGACCAATTAATATGCAAACAGAGACTGGAATCATGACTTATTTTTCTTTGCATAGGCCATTTAAATTTAGCCAGGATGGAAAAAATCCTATTTTGGTGCATGTAACACTAAAAAAAACAATGCAGCTTCATTTGCAGTCTCCTGAAATCTGCATCTAAAAATAATATATTTAGATATATAAAAATATGTTTGTTAAACATCAGCACAGTTATCACAATGATAATGATATTTGTAAAGTCAATGTGAATTTTTAGCTTTACGTATAAATATATATATACATACATGTATATCAATATATTTATGTATATATGTATCTCAGCATATATGTCTATATAATGAGATAACACAGATTACAAATGATTTATTAGAAAGTGTGCAAATTTTAGGTATCTTGTGATGTTTAAATAAACCACAATGTATCAGTGCCTGGAATTTTTTTTATCCTTATATTTTATATATCCTTTATATATTCTTTTTATATACTTTATATTTTACTTCTTTGCATTTTCTTTCCTTTTCTTCAGATGAATTAGTATACTCCAAATCAATGTTCTTTTTTTTTTTTTTTTTTAAGATTTATTTATTTATTTGACAGCGAGAGAGGGAACACAAGCAGGGGGAGTGGGAGAGGGAAAAGCAGGCTCCCCACCGAGCAAGGAGCCCGATGTGGGGCTCAATCCCAGGACCCTTGGACCATGACCTGAGCCAAAGGCAGACGCGTAACAACTGAGCCACCCAGGCGCCCCTCAAAATCAATGTTCTATGGCAAAAAGGAAATTATGGGTATTGCGCATGTTACCAGGGATTAAGTTACAGTAGCCTGGAGGACCACTTGGTTAGGGCACCTGTCTCACGTCCCTCCACCCAGAGAACCTCTCCTTAGTTATTGCTGGATACTTACTATTATGCCTTCCTTGATTTTATTGGAATAGTGGTACTTGGGATACCTCTTTGCCGATCTGTGACATAATAGTTTGGTTTTCCTCCATCCTTATACTTGATAGGCAGCTGCTAAAGGTGAACTTCTGGAACACGTGGAACAAGTTGGGGCTTCTCTTGTACTGATTTTGTCCGCTTGACAGATAGATGTGTTCAGGAACTTTCTGTAGTCATTAAAATGTAAAGTAAAATTTGAAAGGCTTTGTATGATATTATTATTATTACTATGGCAAGTGATGGTTCAAGAAAGAAAAGATTTCTTGTAAGAACTCTTGTCATATTTCCTTCTATTTCCATGTTTTGATATTTCTAAGAAATGTTTTACTCTATAAAAGATAGGTTTTTATAATTATTTTTGTAATATTGCTCAAAAGCCTAGTTGAAATGAACATATTGGCTTATTTAAAACCTTCATTTACCAATCATGATTGTTAAAAGTGGTAAAGGTTAAAGTAAATCATCCAAGTATTGGATAAACTCAACCAGCTTTTAATAATTTTATTTTAGCATGGTAGGAGAAAGAACAACCTATTTAATAGCCTTACCTACTTTTAAATCATGCAATCTAAATTTCTTTTGTTGTTGTTTAAAAAATCTTTTTCCTTTTTGTTCTTTTGTATTTTATTTATTGTAGCAACTGTTGGCCAGGAGTAGATGTTTTTAAGAGTTACAACCCCGGCAAAAAAAAAAAAACAACAAAAAACACATCTGTGTTGATGATGCAATATTTATTAATATAGGTCATATTACTTTACTATATCAGCACCTGATGGGTATGTGAATTATTTAAAATGAGCATCTGTATACTATTTTATGCTATTTGAAATAAAATGAATTTTTAATATTCGTATGTAATACAATCTGCCAAGATTATCCTGGTAAAAGTTTCAAATCCAAATGGGAAGTCAGCTGCAGTGTTTCTCCCTCGCTTTATAGGTCAAGCAAGCCTAAAGTTGGACACAACCTTCAGTGAAGTTTTCTTGCTTCAAAATGGGATAATTATGTATATATTTATACACCATTATGCTAATAATTTTCAAGTCAGTTAAACTTCCAGCTTGCTTGCATGCCTCCTCTGTCCTTTTTTCTGGAATTAATGCTATCCAAAAATAAAACCAGAAACATCGATTTAGCTGACCTCACTTTCCCCCTAAATTTAGAAGTTTTATATAACAGACAACTTTAAAAGTTTTCATCTAGAAAATTTTTCTCAATGGAATTATTTAGACCTAGAAATTGTGAATCTTATCAAGCTTTAAAAAACTCTAAACGAACTGAAAAAATTGAGTATTGGTTTTGTTCAGGTTTTAGTCTAATACAACTCCTAAGGTTAAGATTGGATTTTCTGGTGAGTTGAAATCAGGGCCCCTGGCCTCAGGAGCTCTCTGTTGGGTGAATGCTCGTGGGGCCACTCCACTTTCCAGAGGCTGCTGGATTGTTGCCTGCCTCTTTGCCCCCCAGACCTTAGCTGACGCAGTCTGAAAGGAAGGCAGAATTTGCCAGTATGTTTGTTCATGATACATATTTTTCTCTTCACAAATAATTATGTTCATTTTGCTGGATCTCATTTCAGAGAGCTCCTTTCTGTTGAGTGGATTCCAAGCAATGTTTCTGAGCTAGACTGACCACAGAGTAGGATCTTAACCTCATTCATGGCTGTGAATCATATGAAGCTGTTTATCTTAGCTGTCCTGCAGTTCACTAATTAGGTCAGTCTAGGGGTTAAGGGAAATGAAAGACTGCAATAATGATTGCATTCTCAGAACAAAGCCCAGTCATTTTGTTTTGTCTCATAAACCCAGAAAGGGAAGATCGGTTCACACCTTGGTGAAGCATTCATCATCTTCCTCGCTGTGTCTGAAGATTGTGCAGAAGGTATTTAAATAAGTACCTTAAGAGTGATAAGGTACAGGGCGCCTGGGTGGCTCAGTTGGTTAAGCCACTGCCTTCGGCTCAGGTCATGATCCTGGAGTCCTGGGATCAAGTCCTGCATCGGGCTCCCTGCTCAGCAGGGAGTATGCTTCTCCCTCTGACCCTCCCCCTTCTCATGCTCTCTCTCTCATTCTCTCTCTCAAATAAATAAATAAAATCTTAAAAAAAAAAAGAGTGATAAGGTACATATTTAGATTATACTGATTTTTAAAATGTTTTTTATCCTCAAACTAAAACCTGTTAATTGTAGAACATTTGGAAGACATGGAGAAATATAAGAGAGGAAAATTTAAAAATACCCACGATCTTACCATCTAGAGGTATAATTATTTCATGGATTTCCTTCTGGCCTTTTCTATTCATACGTTTTATTTCACAAAATTTAATTATTGCTATTTTCTGAGTGCTTATTTCATAGAAGGCAGTGAGCTAAGAGATTTACATGTGATATCTATTTCATGTTCACTGCAGTCTATGAGACTGTTATGTTCCAGTGATGAATCTGAGACTTAAATTAGAAACTTGTGACTTCTAGTCTGGACAAGAGAGCATAGATCTGGTTCTCCCTCCTCCTCCCTACTAAGTACAACTATAAACCCTGGCAATAATGCAGGAGGCGAAAAAGGAGGACTCTGAAAGTTTGGGACCTTTGCACTGGAGGAACCATAGAGTGGCAGGGCCTATCACATTCCCCTAGCCAGGAGGAACCAGCAGATCTGGCATTTCTTGACCCCTAAACTAGCAACAGAAGGCAACTCAGGTGGGCCCCCTCCTTCCTTGGATCAGACAGGAACAAGCCTGGCACCAGCAGCAAGAGATATTAGTTAGGAGCCCCTCCAACATTCATCAGCCAGGGCACGTGGTCTCCTTTTCTGCTGGGCCTGAGATACCTCTTCTCACTGAGAGATACCTGGGCATCTGGCAGTTCCTGCTATAGGATACCACCACCAGAAGTGGCCCAGTCCTTTCCTGCTTAGACACACTTAGTGTCTAGAAACTGAGGAGGCACAGATAAGGGGGGATCCTGTCACAGTACGCACTAGGCCAGGGAAGCCTCTTCCAGCCTGTGGGCCTGATCACCAACCCCCGTTCCACTGAGAGAGGGGCAGCCGGGCTTGGTGAAACTCCTTCCACCCTCTCAAGCAGCACCAGCAGGACCCTTGGGAGTCCCATCAGCACCAGATAAATAAAACAGATCAAAAGAACACGGTAAAGGCTATGAAGATTAGACTGTCTCTGGAACTAGGGCCCACAAAAGTAGGCCAGGACCTTGATGCTGAACCCAGACAGGGTGATGGCCTTAACAGGAAATCACCAAGGATACAGAAGAGCTGAAACACCCGGTCACCAACAGGGCTTAACTGACATTTCTAAAACACACCACCTAATAGTAACAGAGTTCGTAGGACACTTGCTAAGGTGGAGCTTGTCCTGGGCCGTAGAGTGGACTTCAGCGTGTTTAAAACCGTTGAAGTCATGCAGGGTGTGTTCTCTGACACACTGCAAATGAACATTCAGTAACAGGAAAGACAACAGGAAAACCTCCAGACAGGTAAAAATGAGATCACACACTTGTAAATAATACATGGATCAAAGAGATCTTAAAGGAAATACAAAATACTACAATCAAATGGAAATGAAAACACAACATATTAAAGTATGTGGGATGCAGCTAACAGTTCAGAAAGGGAAATTTATAGTACCAAATTTTACATAAAAATTGATGAAAGATCTCAAATCAATAATCTAAATTCCTACCTCAAGAAATTTGGAAAAGAAGAACAAAGAAACCCAAACAAAAACCCCAAAGTAAGCAGAAAGAAGGAAATAATAAAAAGCAGGAGCCAATGAAATTCAAAATAGGAAAAAAATAATGAAAATCAAGGAGCAAAAAGCTGCTTCTTTGGAAAAAAAAAATCAATAAAGTTGACAAGCCTCTAGCAAGACTAAGAAGGACAGAGATAGTACACAAATCACTTAATATCAGGAATGAAATGGGATAACACTACAGATCCTGAAGCCATTAAAAGAATAATAAGGAACAATATTATTCTCATGTATTTGCCAACTAAGAAGAAATGGACAGTTTGTCTAGAACTACAAACCACCACAACTCAAGATGCAATAGATGATCTGAAGCGTTTTCTAACCATTGAGGAGATGGATAGGAGGCAGCGGTGTGGTCACAGAGGACCAATGCCAGAGACCCTTGTCGTGATGGACACATGAGCCGACACACATGCAGAAATTGTATGCAGTCACACATGTACGTTCATGAGTACAGCCAGACTGGGAAATCTGAATAAAAGCAGTGGACTACATCCACGTGTAAGTCTGGTCCCAATATCCTACTATAGTTTTGCAGAATGTTTCTCACTATTGCAGGAAACGGAGTAAAGGTACTCAGAATCTCTCTGTTGTATCTTACAATTGCATGTGAATCTACAATGATCTCTATAAGATTTTCAGTTTTAAAAAAGCTAACAACTTGTTGCTTTAGGAGTTGAACCCTGCCGGTGATTCCAGAGCCTGTGTTCTCAGTGGCACATCTGTGTTGCCATGTTACTCTGAGATTTTGCATTGCTAATAGTTCTGTGCAATCACATGTGAATCCTACTATGTGTAAACTTTCAAGTGTGTGTGTGTGTATGTATATATGTGTGTGCATATGTATCTTTCCTTTATCTTTACCAGCAATGATCAGTATTAGATAATATATTTTCCTATTTCTGTCACATAGTTTGAAAGTTCCATTAAGTATTGGCCATTGTAGTCACTGAGGACTCTGTAGGTTCCCAGTGGCAAAAAAACCGGACATAACTTAGTAGGGAGAACAACAGAAACTGCCAGAATGGCTGCCAAATTCGACCATTTTGACTTACAGAAATGGTAGTTTCATATGGTTCAAAGAAATTCCTGGCATACAGGATTTCTTGGAAGGATCTTAGAATAGGTCATGGGATCAAAGGAATTGCGGAGAGGACAACAGATCTTTGGGGCTTCTGAGACTGGGACCCAGGACACACACTATTTCCATTTCTTCCTAAGTTTTGGGTTCTGCTGCAGATGAGCATTCTCCATACTGCCTGCAATGGGATCATTGGTGGCCTTCAGGGTCTTAGCCTAACAGTCTTTCAGTGAGAAGGAAAGGAAACCTCTCCGAAATTTGTTTGAAAAAAGTTGAGGAGGTTTGAAGTTAGTTTGGCTTGGGTCACATGCCCATTTTCCAGTCATGGAGCAAGGGGCAGTGGTTGGCACCGCACGAGTCTTATGGACAAGGAGGCAGAGATTGCTCCTATATGAAGAGGGAGATGGGGGAGAGCGTGTGAGGGCTGACCCGGACATGGCCAACAGCATGACCACTGGGATCCAGGAGCTGCCACCGCGGCCTGTGTCTCTTGTTACCAGGACAGGACATCTAAATGATCGTTAAATTGTGAATGTAAAAATGACTCTAGACTAAATTGTTACAGCTTTTGAGGTCAGTAGAATTTTTCTCTTCTGTTAATGACAAGCCTGTCAAAATTAGAGACTATCAGAATGTTTTCAAAGGTAGCATTTGAAGAAGGCATAGTATTTATAAACTTTTAACATATACTTTTAGTGGACAAATATGATTCCATCACAAATTCACCGTCACCTTTTTTTTTTTTTTAAGATTGATTTCAGAGAGAGAGAAAGAGTGTGAGTGTGTGGGGAGGGACAGAGGGAGAGAATCCTCAAGCAGACTCCCCACAGAACACAGAGCCCCACAAGGGGCTTGATCCCACGACCCCGAGATCATGACCTGAGCCGAAACCAAGAGTCAGACGTTTAACCGACTGAGCCGCCTGGATGCCCCTCACGCCCCTCACGTAGTCACTTTTTTTTTTTTTTTTTTTTTACCACACTTGAGGTCACATAGCAAAGACTCTTTGAAGGCAGGCTTGTGAATAATGGGTATGAGAAGCAGTGGCTGAATGCTTTAAATCTTCCTGTAACATACAGGTTGCTTGTTTTAAGAACTTAAGAATACAAATGGAAGGCTCACGTGTCCTCTCCAACTGAATGTATTTTCCTTGAAGCTTTTAGTTTGTGACTCAGATGCCGAACTTAGCATGATATATGAGTGATTATTATTATTACAAAAGTCAGATGGGCACTTGGAGATAAAATCCTGAACGGCGCAGGATAGTGTGACTCTTGCAAGTTCTTGGTTGTTCAGTAGTTTGCTGCTGTGCACTCGGACTCCAGGGCTCATCAGCATAGGAGGCCCCCGTTTGAGCAGTGTAGTTGTGTCCTTTGTAAAATGGTAGTGACCGTGATCGCCCACCCTGTTGTCCAGTGTGGCTTACGTGAAGACCCATGTGAACCTTGCTTGGGTCCATTTTCAGAAAACAGTGTTTTCTCTACCAGTGAATTCCTGTTACTTCGGCTAGAAAACAACAACAAAAATGCATGCTTTAAGGTTTTCTTCAGTGCCAGGAAGCCCCACTCAATGCCCAGATGGAGTCATCAGCATCCTCGGATGTAGCTGTTCATTTGTACTCTTTTCTGATTCATCCCTAAGTGTCTTGCAATAACTTCTGCTTTTTCTGTCTGCAGCCCCATTGTAAAAGCAATGTCCATTCAAGTCCCTTGCATATCTGTTTACAGTTTCTAAGCTGTTTTCATAGTCATAAATATTTGAGCTTCAAGGTAATCCTGCAAGTGTAGACAAAGATGATACCATGCTTTTTCCTTTAAAAACCTGCCTAAATAGAAGCCAGCACAGGTGAGTCTAGTATCAACATAGACTGTAGACTTCATAAGGGCAGGGATCTGTTCTGTTCACCATACTAGCTCTAGCTCTCAGTATGGTGCTTGACGCTCAATAAATGTTTCAAGATCATTGATGTTGAATAAGCCTAAAATGTACTGAGCTCCTCAGAACTTGGAAGAACACAGGAAAACTTGTGTTGGCAGAAGAAATACACAGCCCCAGGAGACCAGAACGTAGCTCAAAGCAACCTGTCACAAGCACGTTTCTTTGAAGTCTGGTGTTTTATCTTAAAAACTCACGTAAATTTTGAATTCTACTTCGTATTAGGAATGTTTATTTTATCACAAAATTATTTTAAATGTTATTTATCCTAAAATAATATGTTTCTGAGAGATGTGTTGTATGTATCCTGAATACCCCTAACTAACATATCTCTAGAGTACTTGTTTTGCTTTTGAGAAATACGAATGTCCAATTAATTACATCCAATTGAAGGATTATCAATATGCAGATGAACCAGATTTATGCCTTCCACCTTTTCCTTACCCCTGAATTCATCATCTTAGTTCATGGCAGCTCTACCTTTCCAGTTTCTTGGACACAAAAGCTGTTGCATCATCCTCGACCTGTTTCTTTCTCTCACAGTTTACATACAGTTTATTAGGAAATACTGTTGTTTTTACCTTGAGAAAAATCCTGCATTTGATCACTTGTAGTTTACATACAGTTTATTAGGAAATACTGTTGTTTTTACCTTGAGAAGAATCCTGCATTTGATCACTTGTAACCACCCCTTCTGCTACCAGACTGGCACTCGCATCTCCGTTAAATAAATGCAGCAGGGAGGCTGTTAGGCTGAGGTGGCTTTAGTGCGGTAGCAGCCTATGTAAGCAGACTGAAATCTAAGCCTGTAAATGCCTCAAGGTTACGAAATGAAAATGCTAAAGATGACCGGTCACACCAAACAGCCAACTGGCCTTAGAGCCAGTTTCCCTTGTTCGCGTCCTTCCGCACTTTATCTGTCTTTCCCCTGGCTCCTGGGGCAGAGGGCTCCTGACCACTCACCATCTGGTTCATTTGTACTCTTCTCTGATTCATCCCTAAGTGTCTTGCAATAACTTCTGCTTTTTCTGTCTGCAGCCCCATTGTAAAAGCAATGTCCACTCCAATCAGGTTTTGCTGAAATAAACTCTTAAAATGTTTGATATGCCTCAGGATATCTTTTGCCATCTTTCAGCTGGTTTGTGCAGTAGCCTTGTAGCTGGTGTCTGTGTCTCCACACAGCACGAACACACACGTCAGGCCATGGTAGTGCTCTGTGTGGCACGCCGTGCGGCCCACGTGACCAAAGTGAAGGCCTTCGCTGGAACCTCAGCTCCTGGATCTCTGTCCCAGACGCTCTGGCCACCAGGGTGCCTGACTCGCTGCTGCTTCAGGGCTTTTCATGTGCCGTTCCCTCTGTCAGACCTGCTCTTGGCCCAGAGATCCAGACGGTTAGCTCTTGTACCTCGTTTGGGTCTTTACTCAGAAGTCAGACTTGCAGTGAGGTCTTCTCCATTCATCCCACATGAATCTTCACACCCACCACCAAACACACTTCCCTTTCCCACTTTATTATTTATCCCGTGACACTTACCGTATCTAACATACTATCTCTTTTACATCTTGAAGGCATTTATCATTTCCTCCCCCCACCCCCTTTCTCTCAAAAAATATATCTCTAGATGATGAGAGGAGAGTGGCATAGGACGGCACAGGATACATACCAGGCATGCCAGGAAATCTTTGTTTTCCTGATCTGTGTCCAGAGTTTTATTAGAATGCTGTCTTTGAACTGTCCCTCACTCTCTTCTTGGGTTCAGAACCCTAATGCTTACCCCCAAAGTCTAAAGCCTACTTCTTGTCTTTAGGATGTTCAGGCAACTTTGCTCTGACTTTCTGAGTCACCCTCCCAATTGTCCATGATTGCTACTTTCTTCAGGCATCAGGGACAGAGCTGCTCATGGAGGAAAGAAAGATATTGTCTCCTTTCTGATTACTTATTTATTCCTGCGTATCTCAGTGCCTTTCTCTTATTAGAAATTGTAAGTGTGGTTGTAGAACTGGAAAGTCCTTGAGACCATAAATATCCTGGTGACCACCTGGGCAGGCGACTCCTAAAGAGACTTGCTACTTAGGGTTGGGGTGCGTCTGTTTCCCTTCAGTGGTACTTGCCGACCAGGCATGATGCCTGGCACATAGTAAGTGCTGAATAAACTGTTTTTTTTTGAATCAAGACTGGACCCCTAAATTTGAATTTGGTTACTTGACTTAGTGTTTCCCTATATGGCCTCCATGTGGCCTTTACATTTTTACATGCTGAAGCTGCAGGAGACCTTGTCAGAGGCCAGGCTACGAAGAGCATGTGTTTCCTTCCAGAATGTGCTGTCTCTAACAAGCAAGCTAAGTAAGTTATTCTGAATATGTATTCAAACAGGATTCACTATAGGGCTGGCCTTGAATTTGGAACATGTTTTTACAAGGAACCTGTAAGTTATGAATATTTCACTTTCTTTTCATGGTTTTCTTTTTAAATTCACATTTGCTTCCATTTTCTTGTTAAAATGGATTGGGAAAGATTAATTTAACAAAAATGCCAGTGGGGAAAATACAGAGAAAATATGCAATCCTAGTGAATATTTTAGGTCTCTGTTATTCAACAACCCGCAGCTGTTTATAGAGTAGATCTGGGACAGAAGGCAATGCCGTATCGCCATAATATGCTGCCTCGGAGCCGGTGTTCACCTGGGGAATAGAAGAAGGTGGATGTTTGGGGACTCCCATGGTGCCCTAGTGAAAAATGATTCCGTGTGCAAGGCAGATCCTATCTCTCAGGATTTCAGACCATATTGTACAGTTTCCAAAAATAACTTGCCATTATCAGCTTTGACCCCTATCTTTAGAATAACATTTTCTGTTTATTCAAGTAAGACTTGTTCATCGTCGAAGATACTTTGGCCTATTCCTGCGTAGGTTTTAAAGGCAAGAAGTGGTATACAGGCTTTTAGCTCCAACCAATTTAAGTAGCATAGACACTGACGCCCTAACCCCAGATTAACTTCTGAGAAAGTGTAAAAGCTCTAGTGCTAAGAACTAACCACAAAAACATGAGGACCCCTTGTGGAGACTGAAGGCTGCTTGAATTTCGGTATCAGTGGGAAGTGGGGAGGCAGCCAGGGGTGTCACGAGAGTCTGGAAGAAAGCTTTTTATTTTTTAAATTGTGGTGAAATATACATAACATAAAATTTACCATTTTAACCATTTTTCAGTGTACAGTTCAGTGGCACTAAGTATGTTTACACGAAGCTCTGCTTTTACCTTTCCCACTACTTTGGATTTTATTTCCAGCCGAACAAGCCCCTAAAGGCTTTCTGTATGAAGACCTGCAGTGAAGTATGTTTGGAGGAAGTATTTAAATATGCAGGGTAGTAAACACACGGGCAGCTCCAACAGACAAGGGAAGGAAGGAAGATCAGGTCCCCTAGGAAAGTTTATTGATGCTGTCAAATGACAAAAAAAAATAATCCAATTTAGTAAGAAGTCTGATGTCCTTTATTCAAGGGAAAACAGTCGATGGATTGTTTACAAGGATCTTCACAAGCAGTGGAACATGTTCCTGAGGGATTTGGGAGAGGTTTGTAGAGTGTTAGGAGCAGCAGAGCTGAAACAGGACCGACATGATGGACTAGGAGGCTGGGGCGTCCCTGGGAAGGCTAGTAGGTACTGTTTTCTGGAGTAGGGTGAGCTAGCTAAAGCGTTGCTGGGCGATGTGATTGGTGCATGTTAGGATTCCTTGGCGGGTGTTTCCCGTAGTGTAAGGCTGGCTTGGGATTTGATTTGTGCTGTGGACGGGGCCACGAAGGTGGCCTCCATTTTGTGGGTCCTGATACGGGAATTAGCTTTATCAGTGCCTTTAAAAAAAGCGCAGGACCAAAGAGAGGAAGAGACCACAGGCCAAGTGACCTGGGACTAAAGTTCCAGACCTTATCTGAAGGCTTGAGTACAGGGGAAACCAAAGAGACTTGGCTACAGGGTGCTATGCTCATAAAATACAGAGGTACGGCTTTTATGCCAACAGGAAGGTATTTGCTCTGTCTAATCAAAAATAGGGAAGGCAGTGTGATGGGGGAAAAGACAAAAAGAGAAAGGACTGCATTCAATGGGAAATATGAAAAGAGTGGCCAGCATCTAATGCGATAATAATTACCACATATGTTACCAGGTTATCCTTTATAAAGGGGAATTCTCAGACCTGACGGAAAAAACAAGATGCAGAAATGAGTTATCTACAAGAAACACACTTCAAAAGAAAGGCAGTGGAAGGCTGAGAATAAAAAGATAGAAAAGAGATCTACACAAACGGGAACCCAGGGAAAGCAGCGTTACCTTAAAGGAACCATAAGGGAGAGCAAGGGATGTTCTATACTGATAAAAGGAGCGTCGGAACATGGTGTACTCCTCGAAAATATGGGTCCCTAACAATTCAGCTTGAAAATATACCAAGCAACAATAGAACTGCAGAGAGGGAGAGAGAAAAATCAACGATTGTGTTGGGAGAGTTTCAACACTCCTCTCTCAGAAACCAAAACCCTGCTGTGAAAAAATAAGCAGACACGGAGAAGAGTTGGACAACACAGTCAGTATGCTTTAGCTGTTAAAAATATGCCTAAAACTGTGCCCTCAACAGACTGTGATTTTGGGGGCTCGTAGGGAATGTTTATAGAGAGCAAACGATTAGTGTGCCATCCAGGAATCCTCGAGGGTCCCCACAGACGGGAGTGATACACTTGGGGTCCTTCAGTAAAGCACCATATGACAAGAAATTACCAGCAAATGACAGCCCCCCCC